>NC_069500.1:766559648-766864648 GCF_027579735.1 Bombina bombina | reverse complement strand
TCACTACCAACCCCCTGTCCAGTATAGGAGCCCCAGCCTTAGTGGCACTCCCCTCGTAATTCTACTCCTTCTGTTTTCTGTAAGTTTCATAGTTAAAGGAATACCAAATACTTAGCAACGTTTTTTTCTATGAAATCTTCTAATAAGTTAACATAGCAGCAGATTTAAAATAGATGAACAGTTTGTGTGCTGCAATTGTTTTTTCAATGTTCAAACATCACCCACCACTGTTCTTATTTGAAGGATTGTGGACTTGATCTGGAGAAGACAGGACTAGTCACTTGATCACTGTGCAAACAAAATATCTTTTGTTTGGTTTCAACAGAAATTATAAGATAGAAAACTACAAATTAATGACAAATATTACAGGGAAAGGGGGACAAAATAAATAATGAAATATATTTCAATGCTGTTTACTGTGCATAATTAAGCTTTTTATATTATAATCTCAAATAGTTTATTGTATTTTTAAAACTATGATGTGAGCAGGTTTTTTTCAAGCCTGGAAATCATCTTATTTATTAACATGTGAACTGTGCATGAGTAAGAACTTTAATATTGAAAGAACATATAAGTTAATCAATATTTGGTGCTCAAAACCGTGCAAAATGCCTTTTTCCAGAAGTTGAGGCTGTTGAATTAGAAAATTCCACAAACCATTCCAAGTACTGGCAATGGGGCAGCAAACTCAAAAAAAACTTCCATGCACTATTTAAATATGTTAAAATATTTGTTGTATAAAAAGTGGAAGTTAAAATTGTTGATTTTAATTTTGAAGATAACAAAAGTGCAAGTGGGCCTTAGGCAGGTTTGCAAGAATGTTATCCATTTGCAAAAGCAACAGAGGGCAGCACTCTTTCCTGTCATGTAGTGCTCCAGACTCCTATCTATGTATTTCTTCAACTTTTGAAATTGTATCACTAAATATTTTTTGTGGGTTCCATATCCTTTTAATTTCAAAGCCATGTTAAGGGTGTGACAAAGTTCAGAAGTTTATGAACCATCGCATTACACATTAGCCGCGCACTACAGCATGTTAAACATTAGGTTTGGAGTGATTACTGCTGAATCATTCTTCATTAATTTCCATATTGGTATATATCTAAAAATACTGTTCAATCAGATCCACTTCAGATTGTGAAAACATTTGTCACAAATTTTAAGGAAAATACTGACAACATATAAAAATCATGCAGTGTCACTGAACAGTTAAAGGGACATTCCAACCAAAATTGGAATCCACGTGGATGCATTTCAGTTTTTAAATTTAAGCAGTATTGTAATATACGTGTATTAGCAAAAAATGCTTCTAATAAAAACTATCGGCTAGATTACGAGTTGTGCGTTAAGGTAAAAAAGCAGCGTTAGAAGGTCCTAGCGCTGCTTTTTTACGCCCGCTGCTATTACGAGTCTTGCAGTTATAGGGGCACTGTACACTTCTTTAGCCTTACTGCAAAACGACTTGCGTAAACTTTGTAAAGTCTTTTTTCCATGGGACTTCCATAGCGCTGATATTACGAGTCTGTCCTGGGAGGCCAAAAAGTGAGCGGTACACCCTCTTCCTCCAAGATCCCTAACGCATTCTAAAGTCAGTAGTTATGGGTTTTATGGTACAACGCCGTAACATGAAACTCATAACTAAAGTGCTAAAAAGTACACTAACACCCATAAACTACCTATTAACCCCTAAACCGAGGCCCTCCTGCATCGCAAACACTAAAATAAAATTATTAACCCCTAATCTGCCGCTCCGGACATCGCCGCCACTATAATAGAAATTATTAACCCCTAAACCGTTCCACTCCCGCCTCGCAAACACTAGTTAAATATTATTAACCCCTAATCTGTCGTCCCTAACATCGCCGACACCTACCTACATTTATTAACCCCTAATCTGCCGCCCCCAATGTCGCCGCCACTATACTAAATGTATTAACCCCTAAACCTAAGTCTAACCCTAACCCTAACACCCCCTAACTTAAATATAATTACAATAAATCTTAATGAAAATTAATATTATTACCTAAATAATTCATATAAACTAAATACTTACCTATAAAATAAACCACTAATAGTTACATTGTAGCTAGCTTAGGCTTTATTTTTATTTTACAGGCAAGTTTGTATTTATTTTAACTAGGTAGAATAGTTACTAAATAGTTATTAACTATTTAATTACTACCTAGCTAAAATAAATATAAAATTTACCTGTAAAATAAAACCTAACCTAAGTTACAATAACACCTAACACTACACTACAATTAAATAAATTAACTAAATGAAATACAATTAAATAAATTAAATTAAATTAGCTAAAGTACAAAAAAAACCCCCACTAAATTACAGAAAATAATAAACAAATTACAAGATATTTAAACTAATTACACCTAATCTAATAGCCCTATCAAAAAAAAAGCCCCCCCAAAATAAAAAAAACCCTAGCCTAAACTAAACTATCAATAGCCCTTAAAAGGGCTTTTTGCGGGGCACTGCCCCAAAGAAATCAGCTCTTTCACCTGAAAAAAAAATACAAACAACCCCCCCAATAGTAAAACCCACCACCCACACAACCAACCCCCAAATAAAATACTATCTAAAAAAAACCTAAGCTCCCCATTGCTCTGAAAAGGGCATTTGGATGGGCATTGCCCTTAAAAGAGCAGTTAGCTCTTTTGCGGCCTAAACCCTAATCTAAAAAATAAAACCCACCCAATACACCCTTAAAAAAAACCTAACACTAACCCCCTGAATATTGACTTACTGTTCTGAAGACCGGACATCCATCCTCAAGAAAGCGGCAGAAGTCTTCATCCAACTGGGCCGAAGTCCTCAACGAAGCCGGGAGAAGTCTTCATCCAAGCCGGGCGAAGTGGTCCTCCAGATGGGCAGAAGTCTTCATCCAGACAGCATCTTCTATCTTCATCCATCCGACGCGGAGCGACTCCATCTTCAAGATATCCGACGCGGAGCATCCTCTTCATCCGGAGTCTTCTTATTGAATGACGGTTCCTTTAAGTGACGTCATCCAAGATGGCGTCCCTTAGATTCCGATTGGCTGATAGAATTCTATCAGCCAATCGGAATTAAGGTAGAAAAAATCCTATTGGCTGATGCAATCAGCTAATAGGATTGAAGTTCAATCCTATTGGCTGTTCCAATCAGCCATAAAATGCAAGCTCAATCCTATTGGGTGGGTATTATTTTTTTAGATTAGGGTTTGGGCCGCAAAAGAGCTAACTGCCCTTTTAAGGGCAATGCCCATACAAATGCCCTTTTCGGGGCAATGGGGAACTTAGGTTTTTTTAGATAGTATTTTATTTGGGGGGTTGGTTGTGTGGGTGGTGGGTTTTACTGTTGGGTTTTTTTGTATTTTTTTTTTACAGGTAAAAGAGCTGATTTTTTTGGGCAATGCCCCGCAAAAGGCCCTTTTAAAGGCTATTGATAGTTTAGTTTAGGCTGGGGGGGGGGGGGTTATTTTGGGGGGGGCTTTTTTTATAGGGCTATTAGATTAGGTGTAATTAGTTTAAATATATTGTAATTTGTTTATTATTTTCTGTAATTTAGTGTTGTTGTTTTTTTGTACTTTAGCTAAAATTAATTTAATTTATTTAATTGTTTTTAATTTAGTTAATTTATTTAATTGTAGGGTTAGGTTAGGTGTTATTGTAACTTAGGTTAGGTTTTATTTTACAGGTACTTTTGTATTTATTTTAGCTAGGTAGTTATTAAATAGTTAATAACTATTTAGTAACTATTCTACCTAGTTAAAATAAATACAAACTTGCCTGTAAAATAAAAATAAAGCCTAAGCTAGCTACAATGTAACTATTAGTGGTTTATTTTATAGGTAAGTATTTAGTTTATATGAATTATTTAGGTAATAATATTAATTTTCATTAAGATTTATTGTAATTATATTTAAGTTAGGGGGTGTTAGGGTTAGGGTTAGACTTAGGTTTAGGGGTTAATACATTTAGTATAGTGGCGGCGACATTGGGGACGGCAGATTAGGGGTTAATAAATGTAGGTAGGTGGCTGCGATGTTAGGGACGGCAGATTAGGGGTTAATAATAATAATAATTGTTTTTAATTTAGTTAATTTATTTAATTGTAGGGTTAGGTTAGGTGTTATTGTAACTTAGGTTAGGTTTTATTTTACAGGTACTTTTGTATTTATTTTAGCTAGGTAGTTATTAAATAGTTAATAACTATTTAGTAACTATTCTACCTAGTTAAAATAAATACAAACTTACCTGTAAAATAAAAATAAACCCTAAGCTAGATACAATGTAACTATTAGTTATATTGTAGCTAGCTTAGGGTTTATTTTACAGGTAAGTATTTAGTTTTAAATAGGAATAATTTAGGTAATAATATTAATTTTTATTTAGATTTATTGTAATTATATATAAGTTAGGGGGTGTTAGGGTTAGACTTAGGTTTAGGGGTTAATACATTTAGTATAGTGGCGGCGACGTTGGGGACGGCAGATTAGGGGTTAATAAATGTAGGTAGGTGGCTGCGATGTTAGGGACGGCAGATTAGGGGTTAATAATATTTAACTAATGTTTGTGAGGCGGGAGTGCGGCGGTTTAGGGGTTAATATGTTTATTATAGTGGTGGCGATGTTGGGGGCGGCAGATTAGGGGTTAATAAGTGTAAGATTAGGGGTGTTTAGACTCGGGGTTCATGTTAGGTTGTTAGGTGTAAACATAAATTTTATTTCCCTATCCCTATAGGAATCAATGGGGCTGCGTTACTGAGTTTTACGCTGCTTTTTTGCAGGTGTTAGACTTTTTCTCAGCCGGCTCTCCCCGTTGATTCCTATGGGGAAATCGTGCACGAGCACGTACGACCAGCTCACCGCTGACTTAAGCAGCGATGGTATTGGAGTGCGGTAAGGAGCAAAATTTTGCTCTACGCTCACTTCTTGCCTTTTAACGCCGGGTTTGTAAAAACCCGTAATACCAGCGCTGTAGGTAAGTGAGTGATGAGAGAAAACTGCTCATTAGCACCGCATAGCTTATAACGCAAAACTCGTAATCTAGCCGTATAGTTGTTTCAAAAGTTTATTTCAGTATGCACCGTGCACCAGCATTCTAAACACAGCACTTGCTCAGAGACCCTAAAGTGCTTGTACCATCTAAAAATGACTCAATTTCTTCATTGCTGACATGATACAGGCCCCACTGGTGCTCTGAGCAGCTGCAGTATTTAAAATGCTGGTGCACTGAGAATATCTAGCTATGCTTCACATGCACGTACAGAGAAAAATGTTAACACTAAAACAATGATAACTTTTACTAGAAGCATTTTTGCCAGTACATGTATATTGCAAATATACTACTATTTAAAGATGTAATTCTTCTTTGTGCATTTAAATTTTGACCAGAATGTCCCTTTAATGTCATGTCATTGTCCTTTTTAGAGCACTGATTGCCTATATATGTGTCAGAGGTTAAAACGTAAAGGGACGTGAAAGTCACAACTAAACTTTCATGATTCAGATAGATCATGCAATCTTACGAGGCTTTTCAATGTACTTAATAAATTTCTTTGTTCTATTGGTATCCTTTGTTGAAAAGTATATGTAGATAGGTTCAGGAGCAGTAAAGTGCTACTAGGAGTTGATGCTGATTGGTGGATACTAGGTTTACCACCTTTTCTATGGAAAAATACTGTCCATGATAATTAGCATACATTTGCATAAATGATTATGCAGCATAAATCAGAAACCAAAGTTGCTAAAACTGATTTTAAATGAGCATTTGTTCATAATTAGATTCCAACACACTTAGAAGATTGACCATAATAGCATCTTTATTTCTATAATTAATCTTTATTTTCAACTTTGACCTGAACCTTAAAAATGCCGGCCATTTCGGTAAAATAACGGCTGGGTGGCAACCCTAGTGGCTACAGACATATGCCTCTTACCATTGGCTCACCAGATGCATTCAGCTGACTCCCAGTATTGGAGTAAAGGGATTAAACACATAGATATATGCAACAGTGCAATAATAAAATGCATTAACAGTCCACATTAGAGCATTTTCTTGTTGCACTTTTCCTTCAAGTTACTACAGAGCATGAAGATACTGAGGTGCCTAAAGGGCCATAATACCCAAATGTTTAAACACTTGAAAGGGCAGCAGCACAGCTGTAAAAAGATGACTAGAAAATATCACCTGTACATTTCTATGTAAAAAAAAAAAGATTTTTAGAGCTAATCCAGCGCAGTATAGAAAATGTTAAAAGAGCAACGCTGTCTATGACGCTGAGAGAGTCCCAGATAAGAATGCTGCATAAGGATTACATTATTCCACGTAGACTAGCTAAATGGAAGCACGGGGTGGTGAACAAGTGCAGTAAATGCGGGATTGGTGACCCGGACTTTCTTCATTACTTCTACACCTGCCCACGAGTTAAGCAGTTCTGGGGTAGAATAGCCTTCTGGATCACAAGGGTCATTAAGATCAGGGTCAAGATAGAGGTGGAGCAAATTTGCTTCTTGGATTGGGAGGAACAAGACTCTAGACACGCCTCGATACTCACTACTATGATTTTGATCGCCAGAAAGATTATACTGGGGGTCTGGACCGAGAGTGCTGCTCCCACCTTTAATGCATTTAAACACAATCTGCACAAGCAATTACTTACTGAACAATTGGACACTAAGATGGACACTGACAGAAGACTTAGACACTTCATTACTAAATGGCGGAAATATATTGAAACCCTAACCGTGGACTCACAAAAACAATTGTTGCTCCCATTTGCACACACTGAATACATATTAACAGCCTCTCTGAGAGGAGAGTGGACATTCTTGCAACAGACACGGGGGGGGTGGAGGGGAGGGGAGAGAGAGTATCTCTATCTAGGGAGATGAAGCCGCCCTCCAACCCCGGTTCTCGCCTGCTTCCCCCCTTCCCCTGACCCTTTTGGACCCCCTGGTGTGCGTGGATTTATTTATTTATTTATTTATTTTTTCTTTCTCCTCTCTCTCTTCTTCCAGACCGCAAAGTATAAATTAAAGCAGCTATCTTCTAGGATGATGGAACTGACATAACATGAGTGTTGAGTTTAAGTGTTGGTGGGTTAATTTGAGTATAAGGGGGGGAGGGGCGGGAAAGGGAAAGTTAATGTAAACTAATACTAATTAAAACTTGATAGAGAATAACTGAAAAGCCAGAAAAAGGACCTGAGAGATTGATATATGGCATGATTGTACTTTGTATCAACCTATATTTACCTGTACAAGTGTTTATTTACTCATGATAATGCTTTTTGGATGTAATGATCTAATTTTATTTGTACACTGTCTCTTGTCCTCAATAAAATAGAATTTAAAAAAAAAAAAAAAAAAAAAAAAAAAAAAGAAAGATTTTTGACCTCAAAATGTCCTAAGTATTCACACCCCATTGTAAAGGACCTTAAAGGGACATTAAACCCAATTTTTTTCTTTCATGTTTCAGATAGAGAATACCATTTTAAACAACTTTCTAATTTACTTCTATTATCTAATTTGCTTCATCCTCTTGATATTCTTTCCTAAAAAGCATATCTAGATAGGCTCAGTAGCTTCTGATTGGTGGCTGCACATAGATGCCTCATGTGATTGGCTCACCAATGTGCATTGCTATTTCTTTAACAAAGGATATCTAAAGATTGCAGCAAATTAGATAATGGAAGTGAATTGGAATGTTGTTTAAAATTGTATTCTCTATCTGAATCATGAAATAAAAATGTTGGGTTTAGTGGCCCTTTAAGCAGCAAATCAGTGTGCCTGTCGTGGGAGTGAGCTTCATGCACACTTATCTTATTTTCCTATTCAGTTTAAGGAAGCTTACTATGAAATCTCATGAGAGTTAAGTGAAATCTCCTGAGATCACAGTAAAAGAGTTCATGACCTCAGCACTGCTGATGCTGATTGGCTGCTGTTCATTTTTCACTTCTTTTTTTTTTAAACCTGCAGCTGGGCAGTAACTGAAAGATAACTTTGTACAGAGCACTTACTCTGGTGAGCTGAGGAAATTGTGAGGTAAAATATCTTCCTTTTTTACATAGAGATGCTCAGGTGATATGTTCCTGTCACTTTAAAGTGATTTAGCATATGAGTTTTATGTCCCTTTAAGAATGAATTATTGTATCTATGCTGTGACTAAGATGTTCTGTTTAAACTATAAACTTGGGCTCTTCCTTTCTTTGGTATCATGGGTTACAATCACCACAATCTAGTAATATGTTATTCATCTGTGATGAAATATCCTGAATAATTGTGTTGTGGAGACCCTTAATGAAATTGAACAAACTTTACAGAAATGTATTTATATATATCCGTAAGTTAAAGGGAAAGTCAAATTCATAGTTTATATAGAGCATGCAATTTTAAGAGACTTCAATTTATTTTTATTTTCAGATTGACTTAATTCTCTTAGTATCCTTTATTAAAAAGCATACCTAGGTACGCTCAGGAGCACATATATGCCTCTTGCAATTGGCTCATCAGATGTGTTAAGCTAGTTCCCAGTAGTGCATTGTTGCACATTAGTGCACTTCTTTTGTTGCACTTTAATTTCCCTTTAAGTACTGCATTGTAAAAGACCTACACACATTTAAAACCATTACTTTATTAGTGATTTGCAAAATTACTTCAAAATCATGGTGAGAATTATTTTTATTATGTCCCTTTATTGTGGTCAATTAGGGCTAGCTGTAAATAAGAGTGTCTGCTATTCTAAGCAATCATATAGCTGTTTTTCTGCAATTTTGCAGCATTTTAAAGAAAACCTAGGTCATAGAATTTGCCCTTTGGTGTCTCTAGGGAGTATGGGCCAAATACAATGTTTACACAAAAACAAGTGGTATTTAACCTTTTAGTGCCGTTATGGTGTTCTATTCCATCCAAAAGGCACTGGGCTTTAGCGCCGTTAGGACGGAATAGAACGTCTGAAGCCAACGGCGCTTCCTGTATGTGATCGTGATCTGGAGGGCGTGCCTAGAGTCATAGGGACGCCCCCTGACCCGATCCCATAAGTGAAATCTCACAATCGCATGCACGATTGTGGGATTTCAATTTATCTACATCGGAACGTTGTTCCGATGTAGACATTATGACCCTGTCATGAAAGGGTTAATGTGCTTTAAGCAGCAGCTACAAATATTGCTAGCTCCAGGTTATGAGAACATGAGTAACCTCTGACATACTTATGCAACCTTCTACAATACTCCATCTAAAACAGTTCCATCAAATATAGAAGAATGACACCCCTCCCCTTCTGTCACTTGTCTGACATACCTGCATAAAGTTTCCCTATCTGCAATGAGATACTATTTAAGCAAAATGTTTGAGGAACAATCTAACAAAGTTACACAAATAAATTACTGTACAAATATTTGCTCAGGTCTCCTCTGTGCATTTCCTAAATGAAACTTCTAGGCTGGCATATTTAATTATATGGGTTCAAACAGCATTTTATAAATAAACAAAAACCTTTTTTTTTTCTTTTTGGGGCCCTTTTAATACTGTGTGAGAGGAATCTTTATGTAGGAGTACAAAGCTGTCAATTTATACAAACTGTAATAACAAATATTTGGCAAATTCAGTTTGTTTTGTGAAAAATGTTAGAACGGGCTATTATTCCTGCATTAATCCAGGCAGTAAATGCTGAGGTAATATTAATTTCTGGTTAGACAAGAATAAAGTATAGTGCAGTGTTCAAGGAAAACAGTTGGTCACATCCTATGTTTGAAAATTTAAAGGGACAAGAAACCCCAAATTTGTCTTTCATTATTTGGATAGAACATACAATTTTAAATAACTTTTCGATTTACTTATTTTATCAAATGTGTTTCATTCTCTTGTTATCCTTTACTGAAGGAACAGCATTGCACTACTGACAGCTAGCTGAGCACATCTAGTTAGCCAATTACAAGAGACAAATGTGTGCAAGCACCAATCAGCAGCTCGCTCTCACTAGTGTAGGATATGTGCGTATTCTTTTATAACAAGGTATACCAAGAAAACCAAGCGCATTTGAAAATAGATGTAAATTAAAAGGGTCTTAAAATTGCATACTCTATGTGAATCATGCAAGTTTATTTTTTAATTTCCTGTCCCTTTAAACTGACGGTAGGTAAAAAGATAACTACTCTTGCCTGGAACATATGCTGTATCTTTATAAATTTAAAAGGATACAATCACTTTAATTAAACAATTGCATATGTGTAAAGAATATTGAGTTACTATTTTTTAAATGTTTTAAATATATACAGTTGTATCTATCTATCTATCTATCTATCTATCTATCTCTCTCTCTCTCTCTCTCTCTCTCTCTCTCTCTATATATATATATATATATATATATATATATATATATATATATATATATCCTCCTAACTTTGTCATCATACCAAAAGTTTAACAAACATGACTTTAAAGGAAATGTAATTTTTTGTGAATCAGTGCCCAGTTTTTAAAAATACTTTTAAAAACAGGGGCACTTTCATTCATGAAAGTTTACATTGCAGCGTATTTTAGAAATACCTTTTTCTTCCCCAAAGCTGAATCAGCGATCGCCCGCCCGCTTCTTCCTGCTGTACTTACACAGCAATGACGAAACCGGCTTCCTCCAATCACGGCGTGGCCTCACGAGATGGACGCTCTGGGAGGGAAGCCCTAATTGGAGAAAGCCAGTTTCGTCATTGGGGACATAAGGACAGAGGAACTGTGGGCAGGGGAACGGCGATCCGGCTTTACTGAATGAAAAGTTAAGTATTTCTAAAATACGCTGCAATGTAAACTTTCATGAATGAAAGTGCTCCTGTTTTTAATAGTATTTTTAAAAACCGGGCACTAAATTAAGAAAGTTTACATTCACTTTAACTGCAGCTATGTATTCTTCATTGTGATATGCAAATTAAATTGGCAGTGTATCAACTAATAAAGTGATAGACTACCTGTATCGATCAAATAATGGCAACTGAAGACTTTAAAAGTGCCACAGATTTCACAATGGTGCAAAATCTCTTGTGTGCTTCTTAAGGAGTGGAAGGAACTACTTAAAGGGACAGTCTAGTCCAAAATAAACTTTCATTATTCAGATAGGGCATGTCATTTTAAACAATTTTCCAATTTACTTTTATCACCAATTTTGCTTTGTTCTCTTGGTATTCTTAGTTGAAAGCTTAACCTAGGAGGTTCATATGCTTATTTCTTAGACCTTGAAGGCCACCTCTTTTCAGAATGCATTTTAACAGTTTTTCACCACTAGAGGGTGTTAGTTCATGTGTTTCATATAGATAACACTGTGCTCATGCACGTGAAGTTATCTGGGAGCCAGCACTGATTGGCTAAACTTCAAGTCTGTCAAAAGAACTGAACTAAAGGGGCAGTTTGCAGAGGCTTAGATACAAGATAATCACAGAGGTAAAAAGTATATAAATATAACTGTGTTAGTTATGCAAAACTGGGGAATGGGTAATAAAGGGATTATCTATTTTTTAAAACAATAAAAATTCTGGTGTAGACTGTCCCTTTAAAATTATATTTAAGTCAAAATAAAAGTTTTATGATGCACATAGAATGTACAATTTAAAAAAATAAAATTCTTTCTCCTATGAAATTCACCACTTTCACTTGGTATTTGTTTGAAACTTAGCTTCTTTCCATGAGAGCATACTGAGGTAGGCTCAGGAGTTTTCAAGTGTCTTGAGCATATTATGTATATATATATATATATATATATATATATATATATATATATATATATATATATATATATATATATATATTATTTATTTAAATTTAAATATATTGCCGGAGAGTCGTGGAGCAATATTCACAAATATTTCAAGAAAGAATATACTATATGCCTTACTCTGCAAACGGCACGGTACAAACCCTTAAACATAAATTATTTTATTTTGGAAAAGGATAAACATACGACGTAAACCTTAACATCATAAAAAAGGGAAATAAGCACGCAATTAATTAGGAAACATATATACAATTTTTTATTAATATCATGTCAAAATTTATCAAAAAGTATATAACATTTTATTATAGTGGTTCATTTGTCTATTTACTACCATTGCAATGGCATTTTGCATCAAACAAATAACAGTAGAATATCAATATGCAGCAAAACAATTAAAAGTTAAAAGCATGCTGTTTGGGAGCAGATAGCGTGTTCTCACAAATCAACTGTAGCATGCAACATTGTTTCTCAACCGCAGTACCCCCAACAGGCCAGGTTTTCATTATAGCTGAATCAGTGCACATGTGAAATAATCAGCTTATGGGTGAGAGCAGGTTAGTAACCATGGTTACTGGTCAGCTGATTACTTCACCTGTGCACTGGTTCAGCTGTAATGAAAACCTGGCTTGTTGGGGGTACTTGAGGACCGTGGTTGAGAAACACTGCCATTCAATGTCTGTAGTTAGTGTCAAGCTATGTAAGACAGTCAAAAAGGCAGGCAAGTTATTTAGAGGCAGCAAATGCTAAGCAGCAAAGTGCTTGTCCTACATACAGTGCCCTCCACTAATATTGGCACCCCTGGAAAATATGAGCAAAGAAGGCTGTGAAAAATTGTCTTTATTATTAACCTTTTGATCTTATGTTCAAAAAATACACAAAAATACTCTGCTCTCATAAATATCAAACAATTGCAAACATAACACTGGTTTATCCAAAAAAAAAACTTTGTTAAATGCATGTGTGCCACAATTTTTGGCAACCCTATGAATTCATATGAGAAAAATATATTTGAAGTATATTCCCTTTGATATTCTACATTTTTACACCTGGGTGACTAGGAAGAGAAAATTGTTCAACCTTGACTGTTCACAGGGGTATAAATATGAGGTAACACATAGGCCAAATTTCCTTAGTCATTCATCACAATGGGTAAGACCAAGGAATATAGCTGTGATGGGCAGCAAAAGGCTATAGAGCTTCACAAAAGGGAAGTTCAAGTGGCTATAGGAAAATAGCAAAAACATTGAAAATGCTAATTTCCACCATCAGGGCGATAATTAAAAAGTTCCAGTCCACTGGAAATGTAATGAATCAACCTGGAAGAGGACATGTGACTATGTTGTCTCAACACACTGGGAAAAGGATGGTTTGAAAGGCCAAAAAGGATCACAACTGGAGAGTTGCAGAAGTTAGTTGCGTCTTGGGGTCAGAAAGTCTCCAAAACTACAATCTGATGTCACCTACATCACCACAAGTTGTTTGGAAGGGTTTTTTTTTTTTTTAAAAAGCCTCTACTCTCATCCAAAAACAAGCTCAAGCATCTTCAGTTTGCCAGATCGGGATCTATGGTCAAATTAAACCAAAATAGAGCTTTTTGGCAAAATTGGCAATAAACACCAGATGTGGGTTTGGCACACACAGAGAGGTAGCTATATGGAAAAGTACCTCATGTCCACGGTTAAAAATGGTGGTGGTTCTTTAATGTTTTGGGGCTGTTTTTCTGCCAGAGGACCTGTACATATTGTTAGGATACATGGCATCATGTACTCTATCAAATCAAATCAGATATTAAATAAAAACCTGACTGCCTCTGCCCGAAAGCTTAAAATGGGCCCTGGTTGGATCTTCCAGCCGGACAATGATCCAAAACAGGGGCGTATTAAGGCCTAGGCCAACAAGACCAGTGGCTAGGGCAGCAGGTTGGGGGGGCTGGCAATTTGGGGGGGGGCTGTGCTGTTGTGTGTTAAGTACTATCAATGTGTGACTGGTCACATAGTCACTTTGTGGCCAGTGTACCGGGACTGCTTAAGAAGCACTGCAACTCACAATCTCACAAGTGGCCCTAAGACTGCCCCTACTACATCCAGTCCAGTCCGACTATCTCCGCTATCTGCTCACTCAATGTAGGACAGCAACTACAATTCTTATGTATGTAGCTGCCGTTCCTACACGGGGCCAACAACAGCATGGAACAGCTGTTTGAAGGCTGGGGCTGCATCTGACTGTCACTCTTTTGGACCACATATGATATCCCTCATCACTACAGCCTGATAGTCAAGTCCGCTCCCCACCTTTAAGGTAGGACCTGCAGTAGAGCACAAGTCTAGATCAAACAGAATACAAGAGTGGGTATGAATGACTGGGTGTCAGCGCTTGCTTATGTTCAGGTGTATGTTGCTGCAATACGCTGCACAAATTAATGGCTGTAGGAATAGCGTGAAAGTGTGTTTGTGCTGGCATTGGTGGTAACAAAGGTTGCATGTGACACAGTGCGTGCATTTATGTCACAGGTCATTACAAGTAACTGAGAATAAATGGAAATGACAGTTCTCTGAAATAGTTTACTCCAAAGACAGGTGAGCAATTTGTAAATAATTGATGTTAGTCTCAATATACAATTAGTAAAGCAGCTCAGTGCCCCCAGTATTGACACAATAAAGCCCTGTCTGTTATATGGTAAGACTGATACAATAAAAAATGAAACTGTCATAAATGTGATTTTTTTTTTTTTTTAATATAACATTAATTCCATTACTGGTTGGGAGAATATACTGTAAGTAGCAAACATATGGCCGTTTGGCATGGTGCCACTTTCTGTGTAGTTTGTCAGACTGCTACTAATACAAATATTGGGCAGCTATTGTACCATCTCTTGTGCAAACTCAGGCTTTGGTTATTGTACATGGTGCAGAAATCTTTATTACAGTGAGTACATTGCAATGTATAGAACACTACACAGCAAACAAGTGACAGCAACATGTTGTGATACAGAAGATGAACACACACAATGAGGGTGAGTTATATGGGTGGGATTCTATAATAAGGATACTGGCAAAGCAGAAAACCCCCTCCCTGTAGTTTACATGTGAGATCATTTTAGCTGTGTCTTGCCTAAGTGTTTGTCAAGTTCTGTAATGCACACAGCCCTCTGGTAAATTGTAATCCAAGTGATGTCTGTGTATCTGCCAGAATGTTTGAATGAAGCAGTTAAAGGGACATGAAACCCCTGTTTTTTTTGTTTGCTTCATGATTCAGATAAAACATACAATTTTTAAACAACTTTTTCATTTGCTTCTATGATATGCATTTCTTTGTTCTCTTGATATCATTTGTTAAAGGACTGGAAGCTAGCTGAACACATCTGGTGAGCATACCTTGGTGTACACATGTACAAATTCAACCCCCTGAGTGTATGCAACATTTATTTTAATTTGTAAATGCAGTAGCGGGGGTGGGGGGGGGGTGAAGCAACATTACACCCTGACCAAAAAAAGTATGACCAAAAAAGTCCTAAAACATGGTTAGGGAGAAGCATAATTTTGAGTGCCTAGGGCAGCACAAAACCTAAATACGCTACTGATCTAAAACATTCATCAAAATCAATACAGAAATGGTTTACTGACCACAAAGTCAAGGTCCTGCCATGGCCATCCCAGTCCCCTGACTTAAACCACATGAAAAAAAAATGGAAAAAATTGTGATGTAGATTCCTGGGCAGGGCCCAAAAAGTGTATATAGTTCCTGTGAACCTGTATAGAATCCTACTTACTAGAGGTGATCACAATCCAGTATAAGGTAAGTGGCGCACATGACTAGCGTCCTCGGTGGTTATCCTGTAAGGCTACACTGTGTTCTTGTCATCTCCTTCACTTCCTCTTTTCATATTATATTTTTTGGACTTTGCATACTATGCAGGAGTAGCACTATAATACTATGGGGCCGATTTAAAAGCAGCGTATGCTACTGTTTCCGCGTGAGCCTTCAGGCTCGCCAGAAGCTTAAGAAGCAATGATCTTAAGACCGCTGCTCCTTAACTCGTCCGCCACCTCTGAGGTGGCGTACAGAAATCATCCTGATCCGATACGACCGGGATGATTGACACCCCCTGCTAGCGGCCAATTGGCCGCGAATGTGCAGGGGCGGCATTGCACAAGCATTTCACATGAAATGCTTGTGCAATGATAAATGCCGACAGTGTATGCTATCAGCATTTATCGATGTGGGGCGGACATTAATAAATATTGTGTGAGCTTTAACTTCTTTTACTGTATACACATTGGCCCCTAGTTATCAAGCCGTCAACCTCAAATACGCTGGAATTCCACAGCGTATTTGTGGCGAGGCTGATTCGCCTTAGTTATCAAGCCCTAGACACCGGCAAAAGTTGAATTTTGTGACGTAAGCTTCGATCCGCCGGACTCAGTCCAACACAGATCGATGCTTACATCACTACAGATGTTCCGCACACAGTTCGGAACAATCTGACTACTTTTGCTAGTTATCAAAAAACTAGCAGGTACGCTCGGCACTTTTCCGGCCCTGGAGGCGGCGGATCCCATAGGAATCAATGGGAGTCTAACCATAGCGAAAGTTCATGTTCGCTGCTGCCAGACATCCCATTGATTCCTATGGGAGATGTCTACACCTAACACCCTAACATGTACCCCGAGTCTAAACACCCCTAATCTGCCCCCCCTACACCGCCGCAACTAAATAAAGTGTTTACCCCCTAAACCGCCGCTCCCGGAGCCCACCGCAAGCCATAATAAATATGTTAACCCCTAAACCGCCACTCCCGGTCCCCGCCGCAACTATAATATATGTATTAACCCCTAAACCGCCGCTCCCGGACCCCGCCACCACCTACATTATACCTATTAACCCCTATCCTGCCCCCCCTACACCACCGCCACTATAATAAATGTATTAACCCCTATCCTGCCCCCCCTACACCATCGCCACCTATAATAAATTTATTAACCCCTATCCTGCCCCCCCTACACCGCCGCCACTGTAATAAAATTATTAACCCCTAAACCTAAGTCTAACACTAACCCTAACACCCCCCTAACTTAAATATTAATTAAATAAATCTAAATATTATAACTATTATTAACTAAATTAATCCTATTTAAAACTAAATACTTACCTTTAAAATAAACCCTAATATAGCTACAATATAAATAATAATTATATTGTAGCTATCTTAGGATTTATTTTTATTTTACAGGCAACTTTCAATTTATTTTAACTAGGTACAATAGCTATTAAATAGTTAATAACTATTTAATAGCTACCTAGTTAAAATAAAGAGAAATTTACCTGTAAAATAAATCCTAACCTAAGTTACAATTAAACCTAACACTACACTATCATTAAATTAATTAAATAAATTAGCTACAAATAACTACAATTAAATTAAATAAACTAACTAAAGTACAAAAATAAAAAAAGCTAAGTTACAGAAAATAAAAAAAATAAGTTACAAACATTTAAAAAATATTACAACAATTTTAAGCTACTTACACCTAATCTAAGCCCCCTAATAAAATAACAAAGCCCCCCAAAATAAAAAAAATTCCCTACCCTATTCTACATTAAAAAGTTACCAGCTCTATTACCTTACCAGCCCTTAAAAGGGCCTTTTGCGGGGCATGCCCCAAAGAAAACAGCTCTTTTGCCTGTAAAATAAAAATACAACCCCCCCAACATTAAAACCCACCACCCACATACCCCTAATCTAACCCAAACCCCCCTTAAATAAACCTAACACTACCCCCCTGAAGATCATCCTACCTTGAGCCGTCTTCAGCCAGCCGACCACCGATGGAACCGAAGAGGAGATCCTGAGCGGCAGAAGTCATCATCCAAGGGGTGCTGAAGAAGTCTTCCATCCGATTGAAGTCAACATCCAGGCGGCGCTGAAGAGGTCTTCCATCCAATAGAAGTCTTCATCCGTGCGGCGTCTTCAATCTTCATCCATCCTGAGCGGAGCCATTTTCAGACGAGCCGACGCGGATCCATCCTCTTCTTCCCGACGACTAACGACGAATGAAGGTTCCTTTAAGGGACGTCATCCAAGATGGCGTCCCTTCAATTCCGATTGGCTAATAGGATTCTATCAGCCAATCGGAATTAAGGTAGGAAAAATCTGATTGGCTGATTGAATCAGCTAATCAGATTGAAGTTCAATCCGACTGGCCGATCCAATCAGCCAATCAGATTGAGCTCGCAATCTATTGGCTGATCGGAACAGCCAATAGAATGCAAGCTCAATCTGATTGGCTGATTGGATCAGCCAATCGGATTGAACTTCAATCTGATTGGCTAATAGCATCAGCCAATCAGATTTTTCCTACCTTAATTCCAATTGGCTGATAGAATCCTATCAGCCAATCCGAATTGAAGGGACGCCATCTTGGATGTCCTCCCTTAAAGGAACCTTCATTCGTCGTTAGTCATCGAGAAGAAGAGGATGGCTCCACGTCGGCTCGTCTGAAGATGGCTCCGCTCCGGATGGATGAAGATTGAAGACGCCGCACGGATGAAGACTTCTATTGCATGGAAGACCTCTTCAGCGCCGCCTGGATGTTGACTTCAATCGGATGGAAGACTTCTTCAGCGTCCCTTGGATGATGACTTCTGCCGCTCCGGATCTCCTCTTCGGTTCCATTGGTGGTCGGCTGGCTGAAGACGGCTCAAGGTAGGATGATCTTCAGGGGGGTAGTGATAGGTTTATTTAAGGGGGGTTTGGGTTAGATTAGGGGTATGTGGGTGGTGGGTTTTAATGTTGGGGGGGTTGTATTTTTATTTTACAGGCAAAAGAGCTGTTTTCTTTGGGGCATGCCCCGCAAAAGGCACTTTTAAGGGCTGGTAAGGTAATAGAGCTGGTAACTTTTTAATGTAGAATAGGGTAGGGAATTTTTTTATTTTGGGGGGCTTTGGTATTTTATTAGGGGGCTTAGATTAGGTGTAAGTAGCTTAAAATTGTTGTAATATTTTTTAAATGTTTGTAACTTATTTTTTTTTATTTTCTGTAACTTAGCTTTTTTAATTTTTTGTACTTTAGTTAGTTTATTTAATTTAATTTAATTGTAGCTATTTGTAGCTAATTTATTTAATTAATTTAATGATAGCGTAGTGTTAGGTTTAATTGTAACTTAGGTTAGGATTTATTTTACAGGTAATTTTGCATTTCTTTTAGCTAGGTAGTTATTAAATAGGTAATAACTATTTAATAACTATTCTAACTAGCTAAAATAAATACAAAGTTACCTGTAAAATAAATTTAAATCCTAAAATAGCTACAATGTAATTATTAATTACATTGTAGCTATCTTAGGGTTTATTTTACAGGTAAGTATTTAGTTTTAAATAGGAATAATTTATTTAATGATAGTGTAGTGTTAGGCGTAATTGTAACTTAGGTTAGTTTTTATTTTACAGATACATTTCTCTTTATTTTAACTAGGTAGCTATTAAATAGTTATTAACTATTTAATAGCTATTGTACCTAGTTAAAATAAATTGAAAGTTGCCTGTAAAATAAAAATAAATCCTAAGATAGCTACAATATAATTATTATTTATATTGTAGCTATATTAGGGTTTATTTTAAAGGTAAGTATTTAGTTTTAAATAGGATTCATTTAGTTATAATATTTAGATGTATTTAATTAATATTTAAGTTAGGGGGGTGTTAGGGTTAGTGTTAGACTTAGGTTTAGGGGCTAATAATTTTATTACAGTGGCGGCGGTGTAGGGGGGGCAGGATAGGGGTTAATAAATGTATTATAGGTGGCGACGGTGTAGGGGGGGCAGATTAGGGGTTAATAAGTTTATTATAGGTTGCGGCGGGGTCCGGGAGCGGCGGTTTAGGGGTTAAACTATTTATTTAGTTGCGGCGAGGTCCGGGATCCACAGGATAGGGGTTAATAACTTTATTATAGGTGGCGGCGGTATAGGGGGGGCAGGATAGGGGTTACTAGGTATAATGTAGGTGGCAGCGGTGTCCGGGAGCAGCGGTTTAGGGGTTAATACATTTATTATAGTTGCGGCGGTGTCCGGGAGCGGCGGTTTAGGGGTTAATAACTTTATATAGTTGCGGGGGGCTCCGGGGGCGCCGGTATAGGGGGTAGAATAGTGTAGTTAGTGTGGGTGCTTAGTGACAGGCTAGCAATAAAGCTGTCAAAAAGCCGAAGAGCAGCGAGATCGGATGAGTGATAACTCTCACAGTCCACTGCTCATCGCCCCGTACTTGGTGCGTGGCTTTTTGACAGATTTTTTGATAACTTAGGCAAAATTTTTCAGGTGATGGTAGGCAAGCTTAGTTGGGTGTATTGGGCCGGCGAAGGCAGGTAAAGTAGACACGTTGATAACTAGGCCCCATTGTTTCATATGAACCTAATGTGTGCTCTCACATACATATCTATATCGATTGTTAGATAGATAGAGACAGATAGATAGATATATAGAGATACATATATAAATTTCCACAGAAGGGCATTCTCACTTAAAATGTTTAAATACCAAGATGCTGGGAAAAATATACACAGCAAAATAAGCAGGCAAGAACTCTCTGGATTTTAATATAATCACACCTTTGTTGTGATGTTTCATAGTTAAACACTCTTTCTGATACAAGAAACATGGTGCATTTCAAAACCATAATACTCCATCATTTTTAGAAAGCACTCTCTGTTATTCCAACAATAGTGTTTATTCCAGTGACGTTTCAGGGTATTACCCCCATCTTCAAGAACAATTACAGATGTGTACTCACTCCTGCCATATATGCAAACAAATATCCAAACACCTAAGTGGCGCACTCCAGCCCACTGAGCATCCACTGCTGGAGAAGGTCTCAGCATCATCCCTATTGCTATAACAACAGAGCGTGTTTTCTAATATTGATGGAGTATTACGGTTTAGAAATACACCCCTTCATTTGTATCAGAAGGAGTGAGTTCTAAGCTTTACACAAACACATACACACACACACATATATCTCTATATATACAGGTACAGTATATAGATATATATATGTGTGTGTGTGTGTGTATATATATATATATATATATATATATATATATATATATATATATATATGTGTGTGTGTAAAGCTTTATATATATAGAAACCATTGTTACAAACATTGTTGCAAACACAGCTTCCATATAATGTTAAAGATATGTGCACATTCTTGTTTGTCAATTAAGATTGTGTAATAGTTCTCTATGGTATATCTGTTTTATTGGCTCTAAGTAGAAGCTTGTAGCCTAGTACTTAGCAGCTGTAAGCATGTGCCCTGATCTATCATCAACAGCAGCAGTTCTGTGCCTTGGTTCATCATTAGTAGTAAGCCTGTTTACCTGGTTCATCTCATGCAGTATGCCTGTGTCCTGGTTCATCATCAATGGTAAGTTTGTCCCCTGGTTAATCATCAGCAGCCTGGTCACCTGGTTATCAGCAGTAAGCCTGTTCTCTAGTTCATCATCAGCAGTATGTTTGCTTTCCTGATTATCATCAGTAGTTCTGTGCCCTGGTTCATCATTAGCAGTAAGCCTGTTTTCCTAGTTATCAGCTTTAAGCCTGTGTCCTGGTTCATTGTCAACTATAAGCATGACCCTGGTTAATCATTATCAGTAAGCCCAGTTTCCTAGTTATCAGCAGTAAGCCTGTGCCCTGGTTCATCATCAGCAGTAAGCATGTTTTATTGGTTATCTGTGGTAAGTCTGTTCCCAGTTTCTCAGTATCATTAAGCCTGGGCCCTGGCTCTCAGCACCAGAAAACCTGTGTTCTTGTTCTCAATGTCAGTAGGCGATATAGGTGTCCAGTATTCCACCGGACAGTCCAGTATTTTAGCAGGCTGTCCAGTAAAATCTTCACCAAAATACTAGTCACTTAAATATCCAGTTTTTTAAAGTCACTGAGTATTACAACTCATTACAAATATGGAGCGGAAAGAAGTGAGTGTCAGTCAACAGGGTCAAATCACACTGTATATGAGTGCTAATGGTAGTCAAAGAGGTAAAAAGTATTGATTTGTGGAGGCGTGTCCAAGAAGTGACTCTGAGTAGTCGCATTTTTCCAGAGCTCCTGGGAGAAGAGCTAATAATATGCCAGTTATTGCTTAATTTACACAGCAACAAGAGCCCACACGACTGGTTTCGTGAATATTACAGAACATTAACAAAAATTACATTTGATTGCTGTATTAATGACCCCAGGGTCGGAAAGGGACAACTGAGGCCTGTAGTCGTGGCAAACTCACAGGCAGCGCCTCGTCCCCGGGTTCTTTGGGGTGTTTGACTGGAGCTGTCCACACAATCACTTACTGTCGACACACAAGAGTGCCTGCAACCTCATACAACATTGCGGTTGACAGTGGATAACTACGCAACATTTTAGAGAAAAGAAAGGCTGCCGAACATCACAGCTATCATGAGAGGTAATCCCCTTTCTGACAAATGGGACGAATTTCTTATAAAGCTGGAGGGCCTCTTCCAACCTCTCATAGAAAGAGCGCCATCTGAGAGTGAATTGCAGCTACCTATAGACAGACTGCCAAAGGCTACAACATTGCTGAAAACTACGCAGCAAATTTTGGGCCACAATCCTGAACCTTACACGAAGCCGACGAAAGCTATAACCCTCAGTACTCAGACAGAGGGGGAGCCTTCTCAGCAAGTCAATACCCTACCTTACATATCTTTACCGACAGAGCAGAACGAATGGACAGGCAAAGCTGACCGAGGATCTACTGGTGCAGAGTGGCTTTTCCCGGAGTGGAGAGATGGGCCGCAGCGGCATGGCCATCAAGTTAAGATGGCGCCCGGTAAAATGGAAACATCGAGCCGCAGTGACAGATGCCACAAAGAAGGCACGAAGGAGCCATCTTATCATCGCTTGATGACAGCACAGCCAGTAAACCTGAGCGGGCAATTGTCGAGACTGAAGGGGCTGCCTTGTGGCCTGGGGGGCAGCTCTGGAAGGTCTGTGACTCCAAGTACCCTAAATCCTGCATTATATGGCGATCCTCCAGCAAACTCCAAGATCCGTGCCCTGCAAAACGAAGAAATGTACAATGATCACGGAACCAGCTATCGAACAGGGCTATCGGGCAAGCACTTCAGCCTTACTATGACTGCGCCGGGCTCAAGTTCTAAGGCAAGACGCTCATCACAGGGCCTAGCTGTTACCTAACAAACTTTGCAAGAATCAAGCAGGGATAAGACCCCTAGGTCTATAGCTAAGTAACACGAACTTACCATTTCCTAAGTTAAAGAAAGTTCTGTTCTGTTTGTGAGAAGTGGTTTTCTATATAGGTGTCCTGTTGTGGAATGTTAATCATTATGCACTTAAGGCTCAAAAACTGTTCATGTGGCATTGTATGATAAACTAAGCATACTTTAACTCATATGTACATAAACCTCCTATAGTATCATATACATAATAAATGGGTAAAGAGAAACAGAATTATCAGTGGGATGTTTATATTATATACATCTTTTTTTTTTAACTGGAATTTTCAAACAACTTGTTGTGGGGCAAAGTACTATCACCCTTCCCCAAACTATGTAAATAGGTGTGTGTCATGGGGGTTAGTGGGGGGCCCCTAGATAGATACCGCTTAAGCCATATAAAAAGGGGGGCACTAGAGTCAATGAAAAATTATGCCAATAGGTAGTGCAGACTCATATATGCTGTCTTGTCTGGCGGTCTGCGGCCGGGACTGCAGGATAGACACAATGAGTATAGCATTTAGCACCCATGATAACATCACAAACTTTAGGCATGCATATATATTTTATTAGAGTAGTAAAGTACCCATAGTTAATCACCCTTCCCCTTTTTTTTTTTTTTGTATATTTTTCACTCTCCTCAAATATGATATCCCAATCTTTGCTCCCAATTTGAGCCCATAGATAGATGTGCATAGGTGGAAGTTTGTTTTTACCAATGGGGTTTGTAGAATTTTCTGAAGGAAAACACGACAGGCGTAGTTTCTAATTTTTACATCAACAGGTCACGATAGTTTATTTTATTAATCTACACTGCAACTGTTCAATGGTTAATGGAATGTGTCAAGATGTTATGCAAATACACTATTTTCAGCTCTGGTCTAAGAATCTGGACTACAACTTGTTTATATCATACTTGTAATGATTTTGTCAATGTAAGATATTTTTTGTTCTGTGTGTTATAATATCCCCTGGACTCTAACTATATTACCTGAAAGGTCCAAGAGTGACCTAATATATTAAACAGGGGGAAGAAAGAACGAGGACTATAATGTAAAATATCTACCCTTGCTATAAATGGAAGAAATTATTTTGCATACTGTTTATAAATGTTATATGTTTTCAATCCTCAATAAAAATATTAAAATTAAAAAAAAAAAAAAAAGTATTGATTTGTATGTTAGTAGCTAAGGGTAAAATAACTGCTTAGTTGTGAAAAATATACTTGGTGGGATAAGTGGGGGATAAGGTAGAGCGCTTGGGGGAGAATTGTGTGATCCAATCTATTACTGTGCCAAGTCACTGACTGATTGTCCTCTGTTTTTGTGGAGGAAAGCTGGCAACCCGAATTGTATCCACACCTTTTGGTAGCATGATATAGTCTCCTGGCTTCACCACAGTACACCTGTGTCTTCTAGTCTCTTAACAACTAAACCATGTCTACTTCACTTTCCACTGGCAGTCTGTGCCTTATGGCCTTGTCTTTCAGCTCAATAGAGTGTGTGGTGATCAGATGATCCAAATGACGAGCACCAGGCAGGTTTCAATAAAATAAAACGTAACTTTTATTGAACTCTTCAGCTTACAATAAAATTTTGTTAACTCGAACAACATGTAGACAGATAGCACAGCATTCTCTTGCTTACGCATTTCGGCGACAGCCGTAATCATAGCTTGAGAACATAACATACATTGAACACTTTTAAAATACCCACTGCTATCTGATTGGATAATTAAAATTGAACTGCTGACTCTCTGATTGGATGTTGTGTTCTAGTCTGGAAACTACTCTTCAGTGAAAAGAACAGGTGTGATTTTAACCCTGGAGGTGCTGCATTAATGGATGATAATATAAAATGATATAATACTAGTTCTTTAGGAATCGTTGCACATTGATTTCATTGATTAGTAACAACAATTACGGCAGTTTAATTCTTTTGCCATTTAAAATATACATCATATTGTTCTGATAACTAATTAAATGACTCGTAACAAATTATATCTAGAGTATAAACACTCTCCCTGTATAATCATATTAAATAGACTTTGAAATATGGTCTTGTCCTATTTAGCCATAGTAACATTGTATCTAATTTGTCAGAAATATTTAGGCTATGCACCAAGACTAAATATTGTTTATGCTACTTTTAACAATTTATAAATTGAGTCACTATGCGCTCATACTAATTTACCTCTGTACATTCCAATATAGTAATAGATGAAATATACAGATAACACTATTACATAGATGTATTAAACTCATGGCGTGATAATCCTGCTCTACCAGTGCACAAACTTGGTAGAGCAGGATTATCACGCCATGAGTTTAATACATACAATGTATGTTATGTTCTCAAGCTATGATTACGGCTGTCGCCGAAACGCGTAAGCAAGAGAATGCTGCGCTATCTGTCTACATGTTGTTCGAGTTAACAAAATTTTAATGTAAGCTGAAGAGTTCAATAAAAGTTACGTTTTATTTTATTGAAACCTGCCTGGTGCTCCTCATTTGGATCGTCTGATCACCACACACTCTATTGAACCAATTGGGGAATCACGAGTGAGCACAGGTATTACTAAATTAATCGTCAGACCCTGGGTGAGAGTGGGATACCCCATAAAGCACTGAGGCACAAGCAGCAATCGATTGACCGAAGGAGAAGGTAAAGCTGTAGCAGTCAAAACCATTGTTGGAGTGATCGTGGAGGGAGTCAGGCTAATGGAAGCCCATTTTTCAATGGAGTCATACAAACCGGAATCCAAAGAAAGGCTCCTGTGGACCGACACACAAGTGGGACTCAGAATACAGCGACCGTTCCATATAGAGCAGGTAAGACTTACCATATCGAATAATTGTCTGCTTATGCAAAAACATTGTGACATTCTATTCTATCTATGATGTGAAAGCACCTACAATACTGATGATAAAATCAAATTTTATTTGCAAGTGCTGAGGGGTTATCCCGGACCGCAGGTAATTGAATAAAGAGAGTTAAAGAGTTACCTTTGGTGCTTGGACTTTTGTCTATGTGCTTATATGTTGTCTTGTCTTTCAGCTGCAAGCCTGTTTAGTTTTTTAGAAATAAAACCAGTTTATTCCAACCTCTCAGAAACAACTTGTGCCTCCTGGCTTATCAGCAGTAAATCTATGTTACCTGCACATTCAGCAATAAGTGTGGGGCATATTTATCAAGCTCTGTATGGAGCTTGAGGCCCCTTGTTTCCGGCGAGACTTCAGGCTCACCGGAAACAGAAGTTATGAAGCAGTGGTTTAATGTGTAAGCCTGTCTACTGCCCCTTATGTGTAAGCCTCTCTACTGCCCCTCATGATTAAGCCTGTCTACTGCCTACTCATGTGTAAGCCTCTCTACTGCCCCTCATGTGTAAGCCTGTCTACTGCCCCCTCTTGTGTAAGCCTGTCTTCTGCCCTTCATGTGTAAACCTGTCTACTGCCCCTCATGTGTAAGCCTGTCTACTGCCCCTTATGTGTAAGCCTGTCTACTGCCCCTCATTTGTAAGCCTCTCTACTGCCCCTCATGTGTAAGCCCTTCTACTGTCCCTCATGTGTAAGCCTGTCTACTGCCCTATCATGTGTAAGCTTGTCTACTGCCTCCTCATGTGTAAGCCCTTCTACTGTCCCTCATGTGTAAGCCTGTTTACTGCCCGTCATGTGTAAGCCTCTCTACTGCCCCTCATGTGTAAGCCCTTCTACTGTCCCTCATGTGTAAGCCTGTCTACTGCCCTCTCATGTGTAAGCCTGTCTACTGCCTCCTCATGTTTAAAGAAGTGAAACAAAGTACAGAGGCGCCAATGGTGCAGATCAATGGTGGTATAAGGCACAATAACACCCCAATATGCACAGGATACTCACATGTAGTGAAGGCAATCAATCTTGCCCATAGAGACAGGCTGGATTTCACAGCAGTCCAGCTAGCTGTTCCAAGGTGTGGTAACAGATGGGTGGGTATTAGAGTATTGGTACTCTATAGTAGCATAGCAGCAAGAAGTGGTAGTTAAAACACTTAGAGTGGATATGGTAAAAAGTAAATTTATTTAAAAAATATAAAAAATATATATATAACAATACCACTCATCTCAGTGTTAAAACATATATCTTAAACATAAAGATTACATGCGACGCGTTTCTCAGATATACTGTTTCCTCAGGCATGTTATTACACAATTCTTAACCTCCTTATATAGGGCTATGCTACTATGAATACACCCACATCCCACCCCCACCAATCATTCAAATTATAACCAATCAGGGGCCATCATTTCACAATGTCGCCGCCCTAATTACAATATACTGCATAAATTCTATATGTATATTCAAATAGTCTTTCAAACAAGTGAATAAGCTGAATGTTTCTAAATTTGTATTCTTATATACATTTGTATTGTCCAAATACCTAACATTTTGTGATCGAAAATTTGCAATCTATGCTATTCGTAATTTCTAAAATATCATAGGATGGCTTGGTTGTCAATCACTCTATGGTCAGATGACTTGCAAGATGGACCCGTTCATTTGTCTATATAGCTGTCACTCATATCGAGAATTCGCGCTTAGATTCCTATTTTTGTTCCTACCCATTTCCACACTGTCACTCTGGGTGCGCATGTCCAATCAGAGCACTGACTGGAGACGCGCCTCCACCACCAATGCGTGACGTAATGTACCGTGATTGGCGTGCACTGAAGTGTATCATGCCAATTCACGGACGAAGGTAAACAGAGTCTCCCATTGGTCTAACCTGCAATCACATGGTAGGGATATTCGTATCTTCACCACTAGTATTGCAGGCTGTCAATATGACTTAGGGAAGTGTAATGGTTGGCGGCGGCCAACCATAAAGGCAAAACTCCCATTGGTCCTGCCTGTGTTCTTATCGGATGGACTGTGACTATTGGTCCGTGGGGGGAAAAATAATCAAAACCAAAATATGTACTATAGTTAGAGCCGATTGCTCTCTAGACTATTGTTCTACTATATTGCGTAATTCTGTTTATAAAACCAGCCACACAGTGAAGCACCCACTTGAGGGGAGTACCAATTCCCATGCCAACAGATAGGTTATTTGACTTATTGACATGTGTCAAATGTACATGTCAGGAGTAAGTCAGATATAACAAATAATGTTTATATATATCTCCCTCTCTCTCATTGCCTATATGTGTTCTTAAATACAAAGACAAATGTAATAAATTCAAATACCATGCATAATAATATAAATGTGTCTGTATAATGTTAAAGTGCAATTCTAAATAATTGGCTCCAAATATTACAAAAAGTGCTAGATGATAATTAGTATTCTCTAGTGGCTGTAAGTTCAATGGTGAATATTATGTTCTCTCTATATAAGGAAATGTGCCTAAATTACATAACAATGCTGTACAATGACTCCCTTGTGCAGAAAGTGAGATTATGTAAATAAATTATTATAATGACCCCCTTATCGGGAGTGTCAGTGTGAATGATGGCTATTAAAAGGACATATAAATTACAAGTGATATGTATCTGGGTGTATAGTGTTATGATATTAACTTTATAGATTTACTCCCTATGAAGGGATGTGGACGTGTGCCTAGAAGAAAATTATAATTAAAATTTGACATATCAATATAATGACAGGATACAAAGACACACTTTATATAGGTAACTTAGTTAAAATCGATAGTTAATAGTATTCGAAATTTTCTCCATAGGATGATAAATATTTAGATATAACTATTAATAGATAAAGGTGAAAAGTTTTTCAAAATATAGCTATTACTAGAGGCTTTAGATTATATTGCAATGGATTATTATTAATTTATTGTGCTTAGTCCTTAATATACGGCTATACTTATATCTAATATATGCCCTTTTATTTGTGTACTATGTAATAGCTCAGCGGTATATAAAATTCAGAGACAGCAAAAGTATTTGTTTATATAGCATTAGATATTTTTCCCACCATTTGTGTTAATGTTTCTAACTATATATTTTTAGATACAATGTGCTTGTAAATTTAAGATTGTTATTTTAAATATTGTAATGTGATAATGATGCACCAAATTGAATGACGTATAGATCACAAACATGCCGCTAAATATATAAGCGGTAGTATACCTTTAAATCCTGAGAATGAATAGTGAGCGTAATAAAAGGTGCAATCAGACAGCTGTGAGTATCCCTGACGAAGTGCTGTTTAGCAGCAGGAAACGCGTTGGATGTAGCTTATGTGTGTGGAGTGGTGGAACCTTTGTTTTTTTCGATGTAATAAATACACAGTGTTGATTTAGCTCGGTCTGTGAATGCTTATTTCTTCGCAATTGTGGTAAGATAATGACAGGATACCGATGATCCCTAGTCTAAGGTGTTGATGTGAATGAAAACTGATAGTGATACCTAAAATGGGGGGTGTGAATACTAGTGGCAGGGTTATATTTAAATATAATGGTAAGTATATTACATTGGAGGTGAGCTGTGTTCATCTAGGGACAGTGGCATATGAAGTACAACCTAATATACAGATTCCATATACAGATATATAGTGACCAAATACTAAGATCCTTACTAATGAGGAGCAATGATCGATTGTGCAGAAATGCAACTAAGCAAATACTATGGAGTCAATGACTTCATTAAGCCCCGTGGGAAACAATGATTGATTCCCTCAATAATAACAATATGGGTATAGAATTTACATCTAACATTCAGACACACTCAATTGAATTTTTAGATTTATTGTTGACATGGGGGGAGAGTGGAAACATCTGTACCTCCACGTATTTCAAGTCAGTAGACTGTAATAATTTTCTAGATTACTCTAGTAATCATTATAATAACTGGAAAATTAATATCCCATACAGCCAATTTTGCCGGATTAGGCGAAACTGCAGTTCCATTAACAAATATGATGAACAATCCCTCATATTAAAGGATAGGTTTAGAGAAAAAGGTTACCCCAAAAGTATTATAGAACATGGCTATAATCGAGCAAGATCAGTAGACAGAAACCACTTGTTATCTGGTGGGGAAAAATCCACAAGAGAGACAGAAAACTCTGTCCTCCAGAGTCAACCCCTATTTGTCACCCAATATAATTCCAACTTTAGGGCAGTGAATAGAATCATAAAAAAACACTGGTCCATCTTGCTTAGGGATCCCATCTTAAAGAAGGTTTTGGCCCCCCGTCCCAAGATAGTGTACAGGAGGGCACCAACCTTGAAACAAAAGTTGGCACCAAGTAAGGTGGTTATGACTAAAAAACATACTAAATATAACAAGAATGGGTCTAGGAATCCTGAGTATAGGATGGGCAGGACTAATAACAACATTGGGACATACAGATGTGGACATAGAAGATGCCACATGTGTAAATTTATTACACACGGAAAGAAATCAATAATAGCTCACACGACAGGAGAAGAATACCAAATCATTGAACACCTTACATGCAATCTTAGTTACGTTGTATATGCACTTACATGTGCGTGTGGGGTCCAGTATATTGGACGTACCTCTAGGAAGGTGAGACTGAGATGGGGAGAGCATAAAAGAAATATAATTAAAAATTCGATCAAACATAGTGTCTCTAGGCACAAGTGCACCAAAACCATACAAGGTGGATGCTCATTCAGCATTACGCCACTAGAAAGTATCCCAATCAGCCATCACTATAATAGATTCACCCGTTTGAGACAAAGGGAAACATATTGGATATTTAAATTCCAAACATTGTTTCCCACGGGGCTTAATGAAGTCATTGACTCCATAGTATTTGCTTAGTTGCATTTCTGCACAATCGATCATTGCTCCTCATTAGTAAGGATCTTAGTATTTGGTCACTATATATCTGTATATGGAATCTGTATATATGGTTGTACTTCATATGCCACTGTCCCTAGATGAACACAGCTCACCTCCAATGTAATATACTTACCATTATATTTAAATATAACCCTGCCACTAGTATTCACACCCCCCATTTTAGGTATCACTATCAGTTTTCATTCACATCAACACCTTAGACTAGGGATCATCGGTATCCTGTCATTATATTGATATGTCAAATTTTAATTATAATTTTCTTCTAGGCACACGTCCACATCCCTTCATAGGGAGTAAATCTATAAAGTTAATATCATAACACTATACACCCAGATACATATCACTTGTAATTTATATGTCCTTTTAATAGCCATCATTCACACTGACACTCCCGATAAGGGGGTCATTATAATAATTTATTTACATAATCTCACTTTCTGCACAAGGGAGTCATTGTACAGCATTGTTATGTAATTTAGGCACATTTCCTTATATAGAGAGAACATAATATTCACCATTGAACTTACAGCCACTAGAGAATACTAATTATCATCTAGCACTTTTTGTAATATTTGGAGCCAATTATTTAGAATTGCACTTTAACATTATACAGACACATTTATATTATTATGCATGGTATTTGAATTTATTACATTTGTCTTTGTATTTAAGAACACATATAGGCAATGAGAGAGAGGGAGATATATATAAACATTATTTGTTATATCTGACTTACTCCTGACATGTACATTTGACACATGTCAATAAGTCAAATAACCTATCTGTTGGCATGGGAATTGGTACTCCCCTCAAGTGGGTGCTTCACTGTGTGGCTGGTTTTATAAACAGAATTACGCAATATAGTAGAACAATAGTCTAGAGAGCAATCGGCTCTAACTATAGTACATATTTTGGTTTTGATTATTTTTCCCCCCACGGACCAATAGTCACAGTCCATCCGATAAGAACACAGGCAGGACCAATGGGAGTTTTGCCTTTATGGTTGGCCGCCGCCAACCATTACACTTCCCTAAGTCATATTGACAGCCTGCAATACTAGTGGTGAAGATACGAATATCCCTACCATGTGATTGCAGGTTAGACCAATGGGAGACTCTGTTTACCTTCGTCCGTGAATTGGCATGATACACTTCAGTGCACGCCAATCACGGTACATTACGTCACGCATTGGTGGTGGAGGCGCGTCTCCAGTCAGTGCTCTGATTGGACATGCGCACCCAGAGTGACAGTGTGGAAATGGGTAGGAACAAAAATAGGAATCTAAGCGCGAATTCTCGATATGAGTGACAGCTATATAGACAAATGAACGGGTCCATCTTGCAAGTCATCTGACCATAGAGTGATTGACAACCAAGCCATCCTATGATATTTTAGAAATTACGAATAGCATAGATTGCAAATTTTCGATCACAAAATGTTAGGTATTTGGACAATACAAATGTATATAAGAATACAAATTTAGAAACATTCAGCTTATTCACTTGTTTGAAAGACTATTTGAATATACATATAGAATTTATGCAGTATATTGTAATTAGGGCGGCGACATTGTGAAATGATGGCCCCTGATTGGTTATAATTTGAATGATTGGTGGGGGTGGGATGTGGGTGTATTCATAGTAGCATAGCCCTATATAAGGAGGTTAAGAATTGTGTAATAACATGCCTGAGGAAACAGTATATCTGAGAAACGCGTCGCATGTAATCTTTATGTTTAAGATATATGTTTTAACACTGAGATGAGTGGTATTGTTATATATATATTTTTTATATTTTTTAAATAAATTTACTTTTTACCATATCCACTCTAAGTGTTTTAACTACCACTTCTTGCTGCTATGCTACTATAGAGTACCAATACTCTAATACCCACCCATCTGTTACCACACCTTGGAACAGCTAGCTGGACTGCTGTGAAATCCAGCCTGTCTCTATGGGCAAGATTGATTGCCTTCACTACATGTGAGTATCCTGTGCATATTGGGGTGTTATTGTGCCTTATACCACCATTGATCTGCACCATTGGCGCCTCTGTACTTTGTTTCACTTCTTTAGCCTGTCTCCGTTTGGATACTGATAGAGAGCTGCCTACTTGTTCAGCCAGCTGGATTGCTGCCAAAATCCAGCCCGTCTCTACTGGCATGATTGAATGCCCCCATCTATTGTGAGTACCCTGTTATCACTGTACATTGGTACATCTTCAGAAACCCTCATTGATCTGCACCATTGGCGCCCCTTCCGTGTTGTTCTTTCTCCTCATGTTTAAGCCTCTCTACTGCCCCCTCATGTGTAAGCTTCTCTACTGCCCCTCATGTGTAAGCCACTTTACAGCCCCTCTTGTGTAAGCCTCTCTACTGCCCCTCATGTGTAAGCCTGTCTTCTGCCCCTCATATGTAATAAGCCTCTCTACTGCCCCTCATGTGTAAGCCTGTCTACTGCCCTATCATGTGTAAGCTTGTCTACTGCCTCCTCATGTGTAAGCCCTTCTACTGTCCCTCATGTGTAAGCCTGTTTACTGCCCGTCATGTGTAAGCCTCTCTACTGCCCCTCATGTGTAAGCCCTTCTACTGTCCCTCATGTGTAAGCCTGTCTACTGCCCTCTCATGTGTAAGCCTGTCTACTGCCTCCTCATGTTTAAGCCTCTCTACTGCCCCCTCATGTGTAAGCTTCTCTACTGCCCCTCATGTGTAAGCCACTTTACAGCCCCTCTTGTGTAAGCCTCTCTACTGCCCCTCATGTGTAAGCCTGTCTTCTGCCCCTCATATGTAATAAGCCTCTCTACTGCCCCTCATGTGTAAGCCTGTCTACTGCTCCCTCTTGTGTAAGCCTGTCTTCTGCCCTTTGTGTGTAAACCTGTCTACTGCCCCTCATGTGTAAGCCTGTCTACGGCCCCTTATGTGTAAGCCTGTCTACTGCCCCTCACGTGTAAGCCTCTCTATTGCCCTCTCATGTGTAAGCCTCTCTACTGCCCCTCATGTGTAAGCCTGTCTACTGCCCCTCATGTGTAAGCCTCTCTACTGCACCTCATGTGTAAGCCTCTCTACTGCCCTCTCATGTGTAAGCCTCTCTACTGCCCCTCATGTGTAAGCATCTCTACTGCCCTCTCATGTGTAAGCCTCTCTACTGCCCTCTCATGCATAAGCCTCTCTACTGCCCCTCATGTGTAAGCCTGTCTACTGCCCCTCATGTGTAAGCCTCTCTACTGCCCCTCATGTGTAAGCCTCTCTACTGCCCCTCATGTGTAAGCCTGTCTACTGCCCCTCATGTGTAAGCCTGTCTACTGCCCCCTCATGTGTAAGCCTCTCTACTGCCCCCTCATGTGTAAGCCTCTCTACTGCCCCTCATGTGTAAGCCTCTCTACTGCCCCTCATGTGTAAGCCTCACTACTGCCCCTAATGTGTAAGCCTCTCTACTGCCCCTCATGTGTAAGCCTCTCTACTGTCCTCTTATGTGTAAGCCTCTCTACTGCCCCTCATGTGTAAGCCTGTCTACTGTCCTCTTATGTTTAAGCCTTTCTATTGTCTCCTCATGTGTAAGCCTGTCTACTGCCCCTCATGTGTAAGCCTCTCTACTGCCCCTCATGTGTAAGCCTGTCTACTGCCCCTCATGTGTAAGCCTCTCTACTGCTCCTCATGTGTAAGCCTGTCTACTGCCCCTCATGTGTAAGCCTCTCTACTGCCCCTCATGTGTAAGCCTCTCTACTGCCCCCTCATGTGTAAGCCTCTCTACTGCCCCTCATGTGTAAGCCTCTCTACTGCCCCTCATGTGTAAGCCTGACTACTGTCATCTTATGTGTAAGCCTCTCTACTGCCCCTCATGTGTAAGCCTCGCCCTCTCTACTGCCCCTTCATGTGTAAGCCTCTCTACTGCCCCTCATGTGTAAGCCTGTCTACTGTCCTCTTATGTGTAAGCCTCTCTACTGCCCCTCATGTGTAAGCCTCGCCCTCTCTACTGCCCCTTCATGTGTAAGCCTGTCTACTGCCCCCTCATGTGTAAGCCTCTCTACTGCCCCTCATGTGTAAGCCTGTCTACTGTCCTCTTATGTGTAAGCCTGTCTACTGTCTCCTCATGTGTAAGCCTCTCTACTGCCCCTAATGTGTAAGCCTCTCTACTGCCCCTCATGTGTAAGCCTGTCCAATGGCCACTCATCCAATAAGACTGTTTTCTGGCAACTAAATCAAAAGCTTTTTTAATGATCATTCTTTGAAATTAGTGCACTGGCCTTTCATTGCTTAGTTTTCTGAAGTGACTTTGGCAAGTAAGACATTTTGTACTTTTAGTTTTTTTTAAAGGACATAAAAGTGCAAAACAAAAATAATTGCATGTGTTAGAGTATTTCATTGTTACACTATGTTTTGCATCTAGCTCTATTTTACCCCTGCAAAGAGACTAAACATATATCCATACACTCCAGAGCATCCATACACTAGGAGCTAGCAGAACACATCTGGTGAGCCACTGACAGGAGGCACCAATCACAAGCTAGTTCCTAGTATTGCCTTGCTGCTCCTAAGCCTACCTAGGTATGTTTTTCACCAAAGGGTATAAAGAGAACAAAGTCAATTTTTAAAAACACGTTAACTATTTCTTGTGTTTGTATGTCATGTCAGTAATTACTATTGAGCATTGTTATCTGCTTGTTTTTAAATTCCAATTCTTACTTAATGTGACAGGATTCCTGTTAACATCTATGTCAGATTCATGGCAAAAGGATTAATAAATACTGACCCAGATAACAAGTGAAGCACTATTGATGTTTTCTAATGTACCTTCGGTTTAGTGCTTGAGGGAAAGCCAGAACCTGACTTTTCTAGTGTGCCCCAGAGAAGTCTATTAGGTGAGGGATTTAGCGGTGCTGCGCTACTGACCTCCAGATATTAGCGTGCCCAAGGCTTTCGTTTGAGCGCTAACATTTTACTTTTAGCTTGTATTGTGAGAGCAACAATAAGAGCACTATTGATTTAACTTGAGGAGTGTTAACGTTCAATAACGCTTACATTTTTGGCTCCACTTGTAATCTAGGCCGCTATGACCGCAAGTAGAATTTTCATTAGGTAGGATCAATTTCTTTTGTTTCTTAAAATAAAAAAATACTCTAAATCGTGCGTCCTGCATAGGGCTGCATGCTCTTTGGCCATCTGTTGCTGACCTCTGACCTTGTATCTGTTGCATTCAGTATGATTGAATACTTAATTAGTTTGTCCCTCTTGTCTTTTGTTATGGTCAGAAGTACAGAGTGAAGCTAGTTAGCGTCACTGTGACAATACAGTACTATAACACAATTATAGAATCTTGACTTTATTGTTAAAGTGACATAAGAACTATAATTGTCATATTATGAATTTAAAGGGGGATCTACTGTTTAGAAAATATGATTTTATTTTGTTGCATCCACCCTTACTAGATTTAAATAAAGATATATCAAACACCATTGTGAGACTGGACATGTAAGTAAGGTCAAAGTTTGGATAGCATAATGCATAAAATGTAATATAAATATTAGGACGGTATTTCCTGGAGTGTGGGAGAAAAATAGGAAAAACTTGTCACGTGACGATCAGGAAAAACATGAATTTATGATGTGTTTTTTAAAGATAATAATAATATGTCTATGGACATAAATGTTTTCATGGGAGGGGAAAAAATAAATAAAATAAAAATAAAATGCCCCATACATAATATCAGTAGCATCAAAGTGGCATCAAAGAATCAACACCAGTTAACACCAAAATTGTTATTGTTTAAAAAGATTGATAATGCCTTTACTACCCATTCCCCAGCTGTGCACAATCAACATTGTTATAGTAATATACTTTATAACATTTAAACCTCTACATTTCTGCCTGTTTCTAAGCCACTACAGAAAGCCTCTTATCACATGCTTTTTTATTTGCTTTTCACAACAGGGGACTGCTAGTTTATGTGGGCCATATAAATAAGATTGTGCTCACGCCCGTGAAGTTGTGCACAACACAACACTAATTGGCTTAAATACAAGTCAATAAATAATAAATAAAAAGTTATGTGATCAGGGGGCTGTCAGAAGAGGCTTAGATACAAGGTTGCAGTTGACTGACCCTTTAAGTGGGTTCTTATGTTTAGGTAATAGGAGCAAAGTTACATCATGGGCACCATTTTCCCCTCCCCCCCCCCCCCACAACCCACCAAGGACACAAATGACTATAAACAGGTGCTATATACCCTCCTAAAATACAAAGGAATAACCATTTTACACAGCATAGGCTTTTTTTGTTTTTTGAGATACCAATTGATCCACTAGATTACATTTATTTTAAATATTGTGTTTATTATATTAAAAGGTGACTGGATCATCTGAATTCCTTTGCAGAAAAATACAACAATGGTTTAGGATAATACTGTTAAATAAAAGTAATTATTCACAAATTTTCATGAATGAAGTGAGTGTGCTTTTTTTTACAGTAAAAAACATTTGCATGAGGTGGGAAAAAGGGGCAGATTTTTCTCTTCCAGATTGAATGTGTGTCTGGTTATAAGCAGTAAACAAAAGCACTTAAAGGGATATAAAAATGCAAAAAGGGACCCTCTTTCCTATTACATTTTGTTTCGCTCACCAGAGATGAGTGGGGCACAAGAGTACACAGTGCTCCCAAAAGACATCTTCAATCTTGCATATAATAACAACAGGATTCACCGATAGGGCATGCAATATTAAACAACTTTCCAATTTACTTTTATCATCAAATTTGGTTTGTTCTGTTTGTATTCATTGTTTAAAGCTAAACCTAGGTAGGCTCATATGCTAATTTCTTATCTCAGTGCATTTTGACAGTTTTTCACAGCTAGACAGCACTAGTTCATGTGTTTCATATAGTTAACATTGTGCTCTTTCGAGTGGAGTTATTTATGAGTGAGCACTGATTGGCTAAAGTGCAAGTCTGTCAAAAGAACTGAGATAAGGGGGCAGTCTGCAGAGGCTTAGATACAAGGTAATCACAGAGGAAAAAAGTATATCATTATAGCCGTGTTGGTTAACCAAAACTGGGGAATGGGTATTACAAGGATTATCTATCTTTTTAAACAATAACAATTCTGGAGTTGACTGTCCCTTTAAGTTCTTTATTGCAAAGTTGCTTAAAATTATATACATTTCCAGTTAGACTTGGCTCCCATTAGCCTAAGGGGCCAATTTATCTAAGTGCGAGAGGACATGATACGATTTACCAGATTTTTACATGGGTTAATATCTTTCTAATAATTTCTTATAATTTGTAAATGCTTGTAAGTTTCAATTGTAATGACATATGACTAAGTATATTTCTGGTATTTATTAACCCCTTAAGGACCAAGGACGTACGCCACACGTCCTCAAAAAAATACAGTTAATGACCGAGGACGTGTGGCGTACGTCCTTGGTCTGGAAAGCAGCTGGAAGCGATCCTGCTCGCTTCCAGCTGCTTTCCGGTTATTGCAGTGATGCCTCGATATGGAGGCATCCTGCAATAACCCCCCTTGGCCATCCGATGCAGAGAGAGCCACTCTGTGGCCCACTCTGCACCGGACATCGGTGGCCGGTATCGTTGGTGGGTGGGAGCAAGTCTGGGAGGCGGGTGGGCGGCCATCGATGTGCCCAGTGGAGTGGAGGGGGGCGGGATCGGGGGCGGGAGCGCGCACGGGAGCGCGCGCGTGCACGGGGGGCGGCGGGTGGGCGCGTGCACGGGGCGGGAGCGGGAGGGAACCGCTACACTACAGAAAAAAAAAGTTTAAAAAGTACAACAAAATAACTTTTTCAAAGCTGTAAATAAACAGCTAAGAGATGTGGAAGGGGTGGGGGGTTGATCTTGGGGGGGGGGGAAGCTACACTGCAGAAAAGGGTTTTTTTTTTTTTAAAAAGGCACATTTTTTCACTAAACTGGGTACTGGCAGACAGCTGCCAGTACCCAAGATGGCGCCCATTAAGGCAGAGGGGGAGGGTTAGAGAGCTCTTTGGTGGGGGATCAGTAAGGCTGGGGGCTAAGGGGGGATCCTACACAGCAGCATATGTAAATATGCTAAAAAAAAAACACAAAAAAAGCCCAAATATAGCTTTTATTTTAGTACTGGCAGAGTTTCTGCCAGTACTTAAGATGGCGGGGACAATTGGGGGGTGGGGGAGGGAAGAGAGCTGTTTGGGAGGGATCAGGGGGTCTCATGTTTCAGGTGGGAGGCTGAGCTCTACACTAAAGCTAAAATTAACCCTGCAAGCTCCCTACAAGCTACATAATTAACCCCTTCACTGCTAGCCATAATACACGTGTGAAATGCAGCGGCATTTGGCGGCCTTCTAATTACCAAAAAGCAACGCCAAAGCCATATATGTCTGCTATTTCTGAACAAAGGGGATCCCAGAGAAGCATTTACAACCATTTGTGCCATAATTGCACAAGCTGTTTGTAAATGATTTCAGTGAGAAACCTAAAATTGTGAAAAATTTAACGTTTTTTTTAATTTGATCGCATTTGGCGGTGAAATGGTGGCATGAAATATACCAAAATGGGCCTAGATCAATACTTGGGGTTGTCTACTACACTACACTAAAGCTAAAATTAACCCTAGAAGCTCCCTACATGCTCCATAATTAACCCCTTCACTGCTGGGCATAATACACGTGTAGTGCGCAGTGGCATTTAGCAGCCTTCTAATTACTAAAAAGCAACGCCAAAGCCATATATGTCTGCTATTTCTGAACAAAGGGGATCCCAGAGAAGAATTTACAACCATTTAAGCCATAATTGCACAAGCTGTTTGTAAATAATTTCAGTGAGAAACCAAAAGTTTGTGAAAAAAGTTGTAAAAAAGTGAACGATTTTTTGTATTTAATCGCATTTGGCGGTGAAATGGTGGCATGAAATATACCAAAATGGGCCTAGATCAATACTTTGGGATGTCTACTAAAAAAAAATATATACATGTCAATGGATATTCAGAGATTCCTGAAAGATATTAGTGTTCTAATGTAACTAGCGCTAATTTTGAAAAATAATGGTTTGGAAATAGCAAAGTGCTACTTGTATTTATGGCCCTATAACTTACAAAAAAAGCAAAGAAGATGTAAACATTGGGTATTTCTAAACTCAGGACAAAATTTAGAAACTATTTAGCATGGGTGTTTTTTGGTGGTTGTAGATGTGTAACAGATTTTGGGGGTCAAAGTTAGAAAAAGTGTGTTTTTTTTCCATTTTTTCCTCATATTTTATAATTTTTTTTATAGTAAATTATAAGATATGATGAAAATAATGGTATCTTTAGAAAGTCCATTTAATGGCGAGAAAAATGGTATATAATATGTGTGGGTACAGTAAATGAGTAAGATGAAAATTACAGCTAAACACAAACACCGCAAAAATGTAAAAATAGCCTTGGTCCCAAACGGACAGAAAATGGAAAAGTGCTGTGGTCATTAAGGGGTTAATAATGCTTACAAAATTCTAAATAGAGGTATTTTTATATTTGGAACTGCAATATTCTTGCATGTATCTTTAAGATGCCTACTGTTAAAAATGACCTCAGTAAGTTTACTTTATGTCAAGCTATTAGTTTGCTGTGCAGATGCCACTTAACCTCCTATATTAGCCTTGAAGTGACATAAACCCAACATTTTTCTTTCATTATTCATATAGAACATACAATTTACTTCTATTATCACATGTTCTTGGTTTTCTTGTTATCCTTTGTTGTTGCTACTATATGGCAGCAGTTTTGTAACAGTGTTATACATTAGCAAGAGCACTAGATGGCAGCACTATTTCCTGTCATGAATTGCATCAGATATGTGCAGGCTACCTATCTAGACATCTCTTCAACAAAGAATAGCATAAGACAAAGAACATTTGATAATATAGGTAAACTTTAATCTTTTTTGAATACTGTATTCTCTATCTGAATCATGAAAGAAAAAAATTGTGTTCATGTCCCTTCAATCTGGAGGATACAATTTAAAAAATCATTCCAAATTACTTCCATTATCAAATTGTAAATGTCTATAGGTATATATGTCTATATATACAGTATATATAAAGTATATAAATATATATATACTGTATATAGTATATATATATATATATATATATATATATATATATATATATATATATATATATATATACACACACACATTTATATATAGAAAAGAAAGGAATGAGGAGATAATACCACTGGTAAATATATAATTACAACGTGCAGCCCTTTAGCATAATATATAAAAATATTAGTGAAGAAAGAAAAAAGAGATATATATAAATATCACTTTAAAGAAAGGACACATTGAACAGGAGAAATATGTTCCAGAGTGAACCAAGTTCATCTCATATTTATTAACTGCATACAGCAGGTGTGAGGATTGGATGCCATCACCAAGGACAATAGTGATTAATGTGACAAATATTTAAAACAGTATTACGAACACTAAAATGATAGAAATACCTAGAACAGTTTATATATATATATATATATATATATATATATATAGGAAGCAGGTATCATCAGCACCTCTCAAGAGTGATGAAGAAGAGAAACATTTTTTTTGTGTGAAAAGTAACATTTATTATGAAAAAAGCTAAACAAATACAAGAAAAACCATAAAAAACATTAGAAAAATACTGCGGTCTGGTGGAAAAGAGTGCCAAACATGTTTTTGGCCTATCTCTAGCCCTTGTTCACTGGCATACACACAGACTCCAACCAGACCACTGTTTAAAGGGACAGTCTACACCAGAATTTTTATTGTTTTAAAAGATAGATAATACCTTTATTACCCATTTCCCAGTTTTGCATAACAAACACAGTTATAATCATATACTTTTAACCTCTGTGATTATCTTGTATCTAAGCCTCTGCAAACTGCCCCTTTTTTCAGTTCTTTTGACAGACTTGCAGTCTAGCCAATCAGTGCCTGTTCCCAGATAACTTCTCGTGCACGAGCACAGTGTTATCTATATGAAATACGTGAACTAACACCCTCTAGTGGTGAAAAACTGTTAAAATGCAATCTGAAAGAGGTGGGCTTCAAGGTCTAAGAAATTAGCATATGAACCTCCTAGGTTAAGCTTTCAACTAAGAATACCAAGAGAACAAAGCAAAATTGGTGATAAAAGTAAATTGGAAAATTGTTTAAAATTACATGCTCTATCTAAATCATGAAAGTTTATTTTGGCCTAGACTGTCCCTTTAAGACAAAGGTGTCTCTAATTAGCTCAGAGACACCTGATTCAATTTACATCTTAAAGGTATATTACTCTATGTTAAAGGGATACTAAACCCAATTTTTTTATTTCATGATTCAGATAGAGCATGAGATTTTAAGCACCTTTCTAATTTACTCCTATTAGCAATTTTTCTTTGTTCTCATGCTATCTTGATTTGAAAAAGCAGTACTGTAAGCTTTAGAGCCAGACCATTTTTTGTTCAGCACATGGGTAGCACTTGCTGATTTGTGGCTAAATGTAGCAAACCAATCAGCAGCTCTACTAAGGTGCTGAACTAAAAAATGGGCCGGCTCCTAACCTTTTATTACTGCTTTTTCAAATCAAGATAACATGAGAACAAAGAAAAATTGATAATAGGAGTAAATTAGAAAGTTGCTTAAAATTGCATGCTCTATCTGAATCATGAAAGAAAAATGAGGGGTTAGTATCCATTTAACTTGCTGTTATAAAAAACAGCCACTATATGTAATTTTAGTATAAATGTTTGCATCAAAGTCATAATTCAATATTTTTACATAAATACAATATCAATGAAATCAACAACAACAAGGAGAGGAAAAAAAATTGATATATGTAGCAGCATTATGTATCAATATTATTCATATACTAAATTCAATTGGGCAACCTTGTCCCCTTTTTATATACTATTTGAATATCCTATTAAAGGGACATTCCAGCCAAAATTTAAATGCCCATGGATGAATGACATCTTTGTATTGGCGAAAATGTTTCTAGCAGAAGTTATCACTGTTTTAGTGTTAACATTTTTCTCTGCATGTGCATGTGAAGCATAGCTAGATATTCTCAGTGCACTAGCATTTTAAATATTGCAGCTGCTCAGAGCACCAGTGGGGCTTGTATCATGTTGGCAATTAACAAATTGAGTTATTACCATGTAGTAGAAGCACCTTAGGCTCTCTGGGCAAGTGCTGTGATTAAAATGCTAGTGCATGGTGCATACTTAAATACACTTTTGAAACAGCTATAGCTTTTTATAGAAGCTTTTATGCTTAAACATGTTATAAAATGTTTCTATTCCAAACTGAAAGGCATTCATGTAGAATCCAATGTTGGCTGGAATATCCCTTTAACTCCCTTGTTTTTTACAAAAAATCCTTGATAATGAGATGGAACTGAGAATTTTAGTATAACAGAATTACATCCATGGTGGAATTTAAGCCGTCTGGATGTTTTGATTGAAGCTTAAATATCCAAAATACTTTCTGATCCAATAACCTCTCTCTGTCTCCCCCTCTCTTGTACCTAGGGATGTGATCAATGCCTTGTATTTGTAAAAGTGTATCATTTGATTGGTGTTCATATCTGAAATGTTTAGCTATAGGAGGATTACTGTCCGGATTACTGATATCTCTAAGGTGTTGAAGAGCTCTGTCTCTCAAGGCCTGTTTAGTGCGACCTACATACTGTTTATTACAGCCTTTTCATGTCAATAGATAAATAACATGTGTTGTATTACATGTTATGTTGTATCTAATCTTGTATGTTGCCTTAGTTACTGTTGATTTAAATTTAATTCCACTTTTAATATATTGGCAAGTTTTGCATATATTATCATTACATTTATGGCAACCTACTCGAGTAGGAAGCCATGTATTGGATTGCTGTTTGGGTAACATGGAAGGTAAGAGAATGATTCAAAGTGTTTTTACCCTCCTGGTAGAAAATTTGCAACCTTTAGATGAAATCACATTTAATTTCTTGTCATCCTTTAAAATTGGAAGACAACTCTGAATAATATTTCTTATTTTAGTATAATCTCTACTATATGTAGTAATGAATGTGGGTTTAGAATTGAATGTTGTGGTTTTCTTTTTTTATTTTAGTAAACTCTCTCTGGGTACTTTTTTTCTCACTGTATTGAGCAATTCAGTACTATAGCCTCAGGCTTCTAGTCTTTGTTGTTTGTCATCTGCATTTTTCTGGTACTTGGTTTCTTGTGTACAATTTCTTTTGGTACGGATATATTGCCCAAAGGGTATTGATCGAAGCGTATGTTGAGAATGAAATGAAGTGTGATGTATTATTGTGTTCCCTGCAGTGGCTTTTCTATAAATAACTACTTCTACAGATTTAGAACATGCCACAAGAGTGACATCCAAAAAGTTGATTTGTGTAACACTGTGTTCAATAGTGAAGGAAAAATTGAAATGATTGGTGTTAATATATTCGTGAAACTGTGAAACAAGATGGTCATCTCCATCCCATATTATTAGAAGATCATCAATGTATCTTCCAAAATAAATAATATTGTGTCTAAAGGGATTGTTATCTCCAAAGATGTGGCACAGTTCCCAGAATCCCATATAGAGATTAGCATAGGATGGCACAAATTTTTCACCCATGGCTGTGCCACATCTTTGGAGATAATGCTGTCCCTCAAAAAGAAAAAAATTGTGTGAGAGCAAATACTCTGCAGTCAAACAGAGAAATTGTATAGTGTCATCGTCATACAATGAAGAAGTGTACAAAATGTGTTCCAAAGCATTGAGGAATGGATGTGTACAATGATGACACATCCAGAGTAATAAACCTATATGAGTTCTTCCATTCAATACCCTCAATTTGCTTAATCAATGTTGTTGTATCTTTCAAATACCCAGGTAAATTGGTTACAATTGGCTGTAAAAAGCTGTCAAATAAATTGGAAATATTTTCATTGAGAGAGCCTATACCTGGCACGATGGTGTGGCCGGGGGGATTGATCGTGTTTTTATGTAATTTCGGCAAATAGTGGAAGATGGGAATGACAAGACATTCAGGTATAATCAGCCACCTTAGAAGAAATAATGCCATAATTTCTTGCCCCTTTCACTAATTGACGTAAAATGAATGCAAACGAATCAGTAGGGTCAGACAAGAGAGGTTTGTAAGTGTGTGAATCACTGAGTTGTCTATTAGATTCCGCTATATAATCTGTTTTATTTAACACCACAACGTTCCCTCCCTTGTCTGATTCTCTTATAACAATGTTAGTATCATTGCTTAAGTCTTGCAATATCAAGCAGACCAAAATGTGTAATTTAGATTTTAAGTATTAGTAAGAATATATATTATATTCCTATATAATCCACCAGGGAATTTGTGTATTTAACCAAGATGCCCAAAAATACAATTTGCCAACATACCTGCTACATAGACAAGCAGGCAGGTACTGTCTTTTTGACATGCAGGCGCTCTTCTGCTTCTGTGGACAGTGCACATCCTTTTATGTGCATAGCTCCACCAAAGAAGCGCAATGCCGATGTGCCGGTAAATTTACCAGTGACGTCACCACTTCCGGTTGCGGCTGCGCAGTGAATAAAAAAGGCATATACGTATATTCATTTTTCATTCGAAAATCGCACACACTTGACATAGGAGGACAGGGAAAATGGCCAAAAATGAAAAACGATCGTTTTAGGAGAAAACATCATGAAAATGGCTAAGGTACAGTTAGACATACTTAAAGGGACAGTAAACACCAGAATTTTTGTTGTTTAAAAAGATAGATAATCCCTTTATTACCTATTCCCCAATTTTGCATAACCAACACAGTTATAATAATATACTTTTTACCTCTGTGATTACCTTGTATCTATGCCTCTGCAAACTGCCCCCTTATTTCAGTTCTTTTGACAGACTTGCATTTTTAGCCAATCAGTGCTTGCTCTTAGGAGCTTCACGTGCCGGAGCTCAATGTTATCTATATGAAGCACATGAACTAACGCCCTCTAGTGGTGAAAAACCTGTCAAAATGCTTTCCGATTAGAGGCAGTCTTCAAGGTCTAAGAAATTAGCACATGAACCTCCTAGATTTAGCTTTCAACTAAGAATACCAAGAGAACAAAGCAAAATTGGTAATAAAAGTAAATTGGAAAGTTGTTTAAAATTACATGCCCTATTTAAATCATGAAAGATTTTTTTGTGACTTTACTGTCCCTTTAATATTTTATAAGGAATACATATATTATTGTAACTTGCAGTGTTGACTGGTCCTTTTAAACTGATACCTTTTTCAGATACATCAGATAAAGCAAAGGTTGAATGTTTATGGGAAGAAGGGTTATGGTATTTGTGTCTGTGCTATACCTGCATTTAACATCACAACATCATTATCGGATACCTACTAATATGGATTACAAATAACATCCGGATAATAAGGGGTGTTCCTATATTTGAACTGTGAGTCTGACATACGGACATTATTGCATAAATTGTCCACTGTTTATTAATATTATTTATGCTTATAAAGCTCATAATGTACATATACTCTTCCCCCACACTGTTGCAGCATGTGTGCTCTTTATGTTGCCATTTATGTATAATTAAACATTTAATAACAGTTTGCTTTTTGGCTTCTATACTTTTGGGTTTGTTATATACTCAGTGAGTAATAGTCTGGTGCTGGTTAAATAGTGGCCTTTTTTCTTTGTAAATAATTATATATATATATATATATATATATATATATATATATATATATATATATATATATATATATATATATACAGGTGGCCCTCGTTTTACAACGGTTCAAATTACACCGTTTCAGAATAACAACCTTTTTTTTCAGTCATGTGACTGCTATTGAAAAGCATTGAGAAGCAGTGCATTTATTAAAATAGCCAGTAGGTGGAGCTGTCCACTTGTGTTGCAGCAAAGCCAAGCAAGCTGAAATTAATCAGTTTAACCAGACCTGAGCTATCTAGCTGATTTCAAAGGAACAAGATCTTCCTGTCTATAAATCAGTCCAAATTGGAATGCATAGAAAGAACTGTTTGCAGAAAAATGCAAGTGAAGTCTGTGTTGTGTGATTATTTTATTAGGTTTATGATGCTGTTTATCAAATGTTTTTGTTCATTTAACTTAGTTTAATTATATATTCTGTGTTGTATGATTATTTTATTAGGTTTATAATGCAGTTTAGCATTTAAAGTCTTCATTTCAAAGCTTTAAAAATAATGTATTAGGTGTTACTTATGACAATTTTGAGAGGAGCCTGGAACCTATCTCCCTCACTTCCTATTGACTTACATTATAAACTGGGTTTCAATTTACAACGGTTTCGATTTACAACCATTCCTCCTGGAACCTAACCCTGGCATAAACTGAGGGCTACCTGTATATATATTGGTGTGTATGTATGTACAGGTATGTAAGTGTGCATGTATGGATCTCTCAATATATTTCTGTGTATTATATCATTCTGTATTCTGTATGATATGCTTTTACACATATGTTAAAAACAGTATATAGGTTATGTTTTATATAATGTGCTTTACATGTTATACCCCCATGTAGTAACTGTTTTGTATTATTTCATGCATCTTTGTATTATTTCTTTATTTTTGTATTTAATTCATATGGATTATGCTTTCCTATGCAATTATATATCATTTAGTTAATCAGCATGTGCTTAAAATATTACACAGTTCTTTAAATTATTTCATTTATTAAATTATATTGTCTAATGTATGCCACTCTGGCCTGTTTACATTATACTTTTACTTAATTTCTCTCTTATATTTAACAACCATCTCACTTCCCTTTTTTGTGTGAAATCATCCAGTTTCAGCATTCTTTAGAATTTAGTTTGACCTATTAAAGGGACACTGAACCCAATTTTTTTCTTTTGTGATTCAGATAGAGCATGATATTTTAAGCAACTTTATAATTTACTCCTATTATCAAATTTTCTTCATTCTCTTGGTATCTTTATTTGAAATGCAAGAATGTAAGTTTAGATGCCGGCCCATTTTTGGTGAACAACCTGGGTTGTCCTTGCTGATTTGTGGATAAATTAATCCACCAATAAAAAAGAGTGCTGTCCAGAGGACTGAACAAAACAAAAAAAAAGCTTAGATGCCTTCTTTTTCAAATAAAGATAGCAAGAGAATGAAGAAAAATAGTTAATAAGAGTCAATTAGAAAGTTGCTTAAAATTGCATGCTCTATCTGAATTACAAAACATTTGAGTTCAGTGTCCCTTTAAGCACTTCTGCAAAACATAGCCGTGATCACTGCATCTCTGGCATCAGCACAACAATGCATACATACCAGTAACTGCAGACCCCAGACACTGGCAATGCATTGTGCTGTTTATTCTTGACCATATATCTCATTTAATAATTTCCATCTAAATTCAAGTTATTTTCCATATGTGCATCTGCCAGGAATTCTTATAATAATATTAATATGGCAGCTATTAATGCACATTCCACTGAAATAAATAAAATCGTAATTCCATAGTAAGAGCCTGAAAACTAAGTCTGAATTTGATTAGAAAACCATAGTGCATTAATCAAGCTCAGTAAACATGATCAATAACAAATACATGTATTGTTTTTTTTTCCCATAGTAGTTTTATTTTGTTAAAAAATATGCAAAGGAGCAAGTGAAAACAAAAGAGATCGTCAAATTAAAGGAGGACAGGAATATCCTTTTACATTTACTTTCTGTTTCAGACAGAATATTTTGGTCATAATGCTCAAAAAATAAATAGCTTCATTTAATTGGAACATTTTCAATTGGTAAATATGTTTATCTCATGGACGATCTTGTGCACCTAGCTAAAAATCTCTTGCTGTTTCCAGAAAAGCATTAGGCTGAATCAGGCAATAAAAAGCTGCAGATAATTCCTACAAAGTTTTTGATTGGCTCATATCACATGTGCTTGAACGGTACCACAGTGGCATGGCAGTGCACACATATATCTATATTTTTAGTCCTTTAGCAAGTGTTAAATACATAGATACAGGGGGATTTGTAAAACAATAATGTGCTGTAATGAAATGTATTTTTTATTTTCATCCATAAACACATACATTGGCAGTAGATTGAGAGTAAAACATAGGGGATTGTTTTTAGGAGTGGTGATGGAATGTGCACCATGATTGAGTATTTGCTGATGTCATGATATTTTGTCTTAGGGGAAACTGGGTACAGCTGTTTTCTAATTGGATGAAACTGGGGTGGCTCAAAGTTTTTATGTGAGTAGACTGAGATAATTTGGAATCTACTGTATATGGCTTATCTTTACAAAATGTACTGAGTATTTATTAAAGGGTTTCCATAGCAACTTAATTCTTAACACACAGATATCATATGCTTAAATAAACTCAGCACCAGAATGAAGGGGTTAAATGTCACAGTGCTGGGATAAGTACTTGCCACCAGTTCCCTGCGTGACTGAATGACGCAGACCTTGCATGCTCGAAGTAGCTTATATACTACCTCCCAAAATATCTCTCTTCAGATTGGTCAGGCCTCCACAGCCGTCACGTCCTCGCAGTTCAGGCCAATTGTACATTTTTACTTCCTGAAAGGTGTTTCCTGCAGATAGAGGGAGAAAAGGGGAGCTAAATTAATACACTGACACTCTCTCTGAATCTCCCCCCTACCACACTACCTCACTGATTCTTTCTCAACCTCCCAAGGGAAGCTCAAACAATTCCCAGTCCTCTAATTGCTTTGTCTTCAAGAAAAATGGAGAACCGCATAGATTTCTATGAAGGAATTGTATCTAATATCCCAAGTCAGTGCATATGTATATTTAAAGGAATGTATCAGCCTATTTTTGAACATTACGCAATTGTTTTTTTTTTCTTTGTTTTCTTTTTTAGACTTGTATTCATTTTTTTTTAACTGCAACAATGTGACTAATGCGGTAAATTCACTGTGAATAGGCCCAAACCCAATTGTAGCTTGGAAAAATGTGTATATTTACAACTGAAAGAACTTGACCAATGAAAAGGTACCAATATTTCTACCTTTGATCATTTATATCATTGGCTTATTTATCAAGCTGCTCAAATAGCTTTGGAGCTCCTGAGGAGTAGAACCGCATGAGTGCGCCTGCAGCCGATAGTTAAGAAGCAGCCATCTTGTTTCTTTACCTCTCCTGCAGCTCTGATCTGGCAGTTTAAAATCACACAGCATTAATCTGACCAGGCTGATTGACAGCAGTGCAATGATAAATTCTAGCCGTGATCACGTGATCTCTCTCTCTCTCTCTCTCTCTCTCTCTATATATATATATATATATATATATATATATATATATATATATATATATATAAGGTTTTAAATGGTTATATTAGTGTGTGGGGTGGGGGTGGAGTGAAGGTTGGTTAGTCTATGGTTGCACCCAATGCTCTTTACCCAAATGTTGGATGTGAAGGTTAATAACTTAGAGAGCTATAGTCTATAGTAAATGTTGTTAGACTGTAGCATGCAGATAAATAAAATAGCATGCAGATATTTAGATACAGCATATAAGCATTTTTGAAAAATATGTAAATATATAAAACTAATATATATCATGTAGCGCAATCCTCCCTTCTTAACCCCCTCTCAGCCCAATCATACAGGTATACTAGTGAGTACCGCTGACATTGACATTGAGTAACAGGAATATTCTGCAAGGTGAGTCATGAACACAAGGTAAAATGGTTGGTTGCATAGAGTATATTGTTTGTTTGTTTTTTAAGCTGTCCTCATTTTTTCATTATAATTTTGCACTGATATTTGCAGCAATTGTCATCGACAGAATTTTTTGTTTAGTAGGGAAGTAAAAAAGTAAAAAAATAAAATGCCATAGACATGATGTCAATGAGGATGATGACCCAGATTTAATAAAACCTGTTTGTAAAACTACCGGACAGAAATAAAACACCACAACATTGTACCTTAGAAATTGAGAAATTATTTATTTATATATGCAAATTTATTCGTAACGATTTGTACTTGACCGTCATCACCACAGCAAGCTGTGAGTTGATCTCTATTATGATCAACAGAACTCGCAAGCATTGACTTTGCAACACATAGACCGAGTTCCACTGCAATAAATAACAGCATCACAAAACATCTTCACAACCTTACGGGACAAAAAAAAAAAACAACCTTCATCTATAAAATAATCCACTCTAACATAAGCAAATAAAGAAAACCTGAAATAGTTAAAGAAAAAGAAAAATGAGAGAATTTAATTTTGATTTGTTGACTCAGGTTTTGAAGACGTTTTTCTGCTGCTGGTATCCTTTATAAATGAACGTATGTTATGCGCTAAGAAGTGAACATTAACAGGATTGATGTTTCTTAGTTCATTTGTGGATGTGACAATGGATGAGTATAATTCTTTGCACAATTATTGAGTTGTGATGCTGCAGCAAGCTTTTTTTCCTGTAAAACATTAGTTTGATGAAGGGGTTTTATTGAATCTTGGGCAAAATGTCTGATTTGGTGGAATGAAATTGAGGCATATTTTGCATTGTACAGATTACATTGAAATAATACAATGCGTAATCTATTGTGCATAACCAACTAAATTACGAGTTTTGCGTTATAAGTGAAAAACTTATAAGTGAAAAACGTATATGCTTCATAACAATGCTTTTTCACTAACGCCACTATTACAAGTCTTGTCAGAATAGCTGTACCGCACTTTAAGAAAAGTGGCCGCCACGCAACGTCAGTACCGCACTTTAAGAAAAGTCCTTTTTCAATGGGACTTCCATAGCACCGGTATTACAAGTTTTGCTGTGAGGCCAAAAAGTGAGCGGTACAGCCTAAAATGACAAGATCCGTACCGCCATCATAAAGTCAGTAGTTATGAGTTTTATGCTACAAAGCTGTAGCATAAAACTCATAACTAAACTGTCACAAAGTACACTAACACCCATAAACTACTTATTAACCCCTAAACCGAGGCCCTCCCGCATCGCAAAAACTATAAAAAATATTTTAATCCCTAATCTGCCGGTCCGGGACATCGCAGCCACTTCAAAAGTGTATTAACCCCTATTCCGCCGCTTCCCGACATCGTCTCCACTATAATAAAATTATTAACCCCTAAACTGCCGCCCTCCCGCATCGCAAACACTATTTAAATATTATTAACCCCTAATCTGCAGTCCACCCACACCCCCACTATAATAAATCTATTAACCCTAAACCTAACCCTAACGTAACCCTAACCCTAAGCATAACCCTAAACCTAACGTAACCCTAACACCCCCTAACTTAAATATAATTAAAATAAATCTAAATAAAACTTACTATTATTACCTAAATAATTCCTACTTTAAATACTTACCTATAAAATAAAACCTAAGCTAGCTACAATATAACTAATAGTTACATTGTAGCTATTTTAGGTTTTATTTTAATTTCACAGCTAAGTTTGTATTTATTTTAACTAGATAGAATAGTTACTAAATAGTTATTAACTATTTACTAACTACCTAGCTAAAAAATACAGTTACCTGTAAAATAAAACCTAACCTGCCTTACACTAAAAACTAACATTACAATAAAATAAAATTAATTAAATTAGTAAAATACAATTTTCTAAATTACAAAAAAACCCCACTAAATTACAAAAAATAAAAAACGAAATTATTAAAAATAAATAATTAGTGTTTATTTTGTTTTGTAATTTAGAAAATTTTATTTTAATAATTTAATTAATTTTATTTTATTGTAATGTTAGTTTTTAGTGTAAGGCAGGTTATGTTTTATTTTACAGGTAACTTTGTATTTATTTTAGTTAGGTAGTTAGTAAATAGTTAATAACTATTTACTAACTAGTCTGTCTAGTTAAAATAAATACAAACTTACCTGTGAAATAAAAATAAAACCTAAAATAGCTACAATGTAACTATTAGTTATATTGTAGCTAGCTTAGGGTTTATTTTATAGGTAAGTTTGTATTTAGTTTTAAATAGGAATTATTTAGGTAATAATAGTAAGTTTTATTTAGATTTATTTTAATTATATTTACGTTAGGGGGTGTTAGGGTTAGGGTTACATTAGGGTTATGCTTAAGGTTACGTTAGGGTTAGGTTTAGGGGTCAATAGGTTTGTTTAGTGTTGGTGATGTTGGAGGCCAGAGGTTTAGGGGTTAATAACTTTAGTATAGTGGTGGCGACATTGGGGGCAGCAGATTAGGGGCCAATAACTGTAATGTAGGTGGCTGCGATGTTAAGGCGGCTGATTAGGGGTTAATAAGTGTATTTAGGTGTCGGCGATGTTAAGGGAGGCAGATTAGGGGTTAATAAGTGTATTTAGGTAGCGGCAATGTTAAGGGCGGCAGATTAGGGGTTAATGAGTGTATTTAGGTGGCGGCGATGTCGGGGGCGGCAGATTAGGGGTTAATAATTGTAATGTAGGTGGCGGCGATGTTAGGGGTGGCAGATTAGGGGTGTTTAGATGTGGGTTTTATGTGAGGGTGTTAGGTTTAAACGTAACATTTTCTTTCCCCATAGACATTAATGGGGCTGCGTTACGGAACTTTTCCTTCCGCGATTGCAGGTGTTAGGCTTTTTTTTTTGCCGGCTCTCCCCATTGATGTCTATGGGGAAATCGTGCACGCGCACATCAAAACACTGCTTGTATTTGGGTGAAGCATGGAGCTCAATGTCACCATATCGTCCGCGCACGCCGTTTTTTTTAAACCTGTAATAGCAGCGCTATGAAAGATGAGCGGTGAAAATAACGTACACAAAATTAGCGAGCAGCCATAACGCCATAACTTGTAATCTAGCCGAACCTAAGTATATCCCATTGGGTATTTTGGAGACCAGAAGAGTAGATTAAGCTATGAAAACCATCTGTGGGTGTGGTCAATACTTCCCCACTGACTTACTTGATTGCTCTGCTGCAAAGTATCCCTGGAATTTTTTTATATAGATATAAAACTTGCTGTGACAAATTAAAAATGTATAAAAATATGCAAAGCAATATTACAAGGAGAGATATAAACATGTAAACATTTTTTATTTATTTATTTATTTATAATAACATGCAGAAATACTCTTATATGTAGAGCTGCAACGCAATAAATAATTTAATTTGACTGTAAACCATATAGTAACATATGGTCATATAACAATATACAGAGACATGTAGTAGGACAAGGAATACAACACTCCCCGGCACACATTTATACATTAAAAACACACATTGAAATATGTGATAATATCCTATCTAGACAAGATTTCAGTGTATATGACTATTACAGCTGGTAGGGCTAAGCAGTTTCTCTAAACCAAAAAAAAATAAAAAATCTGCAGTATTTGTCGATATTTGCAAAGACAATTCCTGGAAATACAGGTCACTTTAATGGTCGTGAACATGTGGACTATCACAGACATTAGCTTTTTCTCTGTGTTTTCACACGTGTGACATTATGACCTGTTCCTGTGAAACATACAGCTTGTTCTGAGATTAAACCTATCAATGACCACAATTATTTAAAAGGAAAATCATAAACAATTGCAATTAAAAAAACAAAAACAAAAAAACAGTAAATCAAATTTTATTTTAGAAAAAGCCATGTCTTATTTTTTCACTAACTAAGCATTACAACTATTTTGGCGTTTATATAAAATTACTTTAATTTCTTTTTGAGCTTCAGGGTTCGCTATCAATATTGTGACCGTGCACTAAGAATAGCGCACAATCTAATATTACAAGTCAATGGCTAAAGATATTAACTAAAGAATGTTAGTGCGGCCAAAATATTTTTGGCACACCCAATACATTCAATGGATACATGGACCGCACTAACACCACTCATATTACAAGTGATGAGATGTGTAGTGCACAAGCGCAACACATAGGGTTAAATTATAAATGGAGCGGTAGTTTTGCGCTCCCACTCCCGCGTTAACTCCACTAGACTTTGGCTTTTTGTGTGTGTATTACAAGTTTAAAGTTAAAATCTTTCCAAATATCTTCAAACTTCATGACTGCATTAACATATTCACCTATAGAAGTCAATGATGAGGGAAAAGTGGAAAAAAAACAACCTTACTCGTGGGCAAACCCAATCACATTTTCTCATGTGCGCTAACCCAACATGAAATATTAATATTTCACATCCCAATGCTCTTCACATAGAAGAATATGTTCTATTTATTCATAAATACATATTTCTATATATCTGATGTTTTTTTGGTACAATCTATCTATCTAAATATATATTATTATATAGGTATATATATATATATATATATATATATATATATATATATATATATATAAATATCTTCTTAAAAAACAAGGAACATATTTCCTTATGTGAAGATCATTGGAATGTGAAATATTTACAGTACAAAAACAGTTAAACACTTTATTAAATACTAGTCATAAAGCCATTTTTTTTAAGTGCAGCGGTCCCACCCGCCCGTGCTCCCGCTTGGTCACGGCCCCACCATGCTTGCTCCCACCTGGCCACGCCACGCCACGGGTGCTCCTGCCAAGTCGTGTCCTCACCACACCCACTCCCGCCTGTCCACGCCCCTGTCACACCCAATCCCATCCACCCTCTCTGCTGTCTGATCCTCAGTTACGGTGTCAACGGCCAGGTATGTTTGTCCTCGCGCAGTCTCTACTGCGCATGACAGCTTCGAACACGGGAAGAAAGAGATAGTCTCTTTCTTCCTCCTGTGAGGAGGAAATCACCTGACAGACTGCCTGTAAGCACATAGACACAGAGGGAGACAAAGCAGGCTTAAGGACTTCTAACTAGCTGTACACGTGGAGGTGTACTCACATGCAGTTTGAGTGTGTCCAAGGGAGCAGTTTGATCCAGGCAGGAGATTTACTGGAGGAGGAGCATCTGCTACTATACCATAAGAGCCTTTACCATACCTCATACGTTTGAGATGGAACCACGTAAGTGTGCTGCATATCTTTTTTTTTTAAAGTCACCTAGTCTGGTGTATATAGGAGCACTCCCTGTGTGCTTGTCTTTTCTCTAGTCTATATATATTTATTTATATATATATATATATATATATATATATATACGTACCTAATCATATTTAGACCTGTATTTGTATGTATGTTAAAGCCCTGTAAAAGTGTGTAACTGTACTGTACAATGTATTTTTGGTGTGTATCGTGCAACTTTTTAGTCGAGCGTAACAGTTAACCAGAGCTCTGAAGTTACGCTATCCTGACACGCAGGAGTCAAGTCCTACAAAAAAAAGTGTGGGAACTCACCAAGACTTCCACCCCCCCTCACAATTAATATTGTTTTATTCACACACACACACACACACACTGAATTTATATGTATATAATCTACACACTTTGGTTAATAAAATCAAACTAAATCCAATGAAGGGTTGAATGGTTGCCTTTGGGCCTGAGAATCCTCCTCTGTCACAGAGTCTCACCCACTTAAGTTGCAATAGTCCTATTTCTACTCAAGGAAGCTAAATAACCCCAGAGCAAGCCACACAGAAATGTAAGCACCATGTGTTTTTTGAACAAAGAGTCGGATTAAGGTGCGCTGAAAATCTATGCAAGCAGGTTTTATAAAAATCCCAACTCTCCAGAAAAGGGACAAAAAACTCACAATATCTCACCAAATCAATATATAAAACCTGCGCCAAAAAGTTAACAACCTTTGTCAACCATAGAAAAACTGAATCACTACAAGCCTTACAAATAAGGCTTGCTAGTGATTCAGTTTTTCTATGAATGACAAAGCACCATGTGTTACACACAGTGCGGGGTGATCACACAGCAGGACCGCTGACAGGCTTGCATTTAGTGTATTGTAGGACGTGTTACTGCCCATTACTAGATGATCTCACTATCCCTCTAACCAGACTGTACTCCAGCACCTCCCACCACCACCAGCAGTTTTTACTGAAGTGTTTCTGTTCTCTGTCCAGGGGGAACTTAGTGCAGGAACTCTGTTCCCATGCTTTCCCGCTCGACTTGACCCCTGATGACACGCGTTAAATTGAATTGTGCTCAAGTGAACTAGTTTACTTTCCACTTGTAATGCACTCCCTACTTCCAATGAGCACAAAGAGCTGTAATAAACCCCTTTTCACTTGCGTACAACTGTCAATGCGCCACTCGTAATCTAGCCCATAATGGGCCAGATTACAAGTGCTCAAAGTAAACTTTTAATGTTGGCGGGTGGAAAGTAAGAAGTTAGTGAACGATCAAAACTCAATGCACGCTAACTTCAGGATTTTGGATACCACTGGCGCACTAACCCAACAACACATTAATCAACTGCACTAAAGCTGAAGGAAGTTATGAATATTTATAATTCCAATGTATAGAAAAAAAATATATTTTTATTTTTTTTTTAAAAAAATATATATATATATGAATGATGTTTTTTTAAAATATATATCTATACCTATATATCTAATGTAGAAATATATTATTAGACATAGAAAGAACATTTTATTCTAAGTGAAGAACATTGGAAATATTTACAGTAAAAACACAGTAAAATATATTAAGAAATATTAAAATTGAAAACAAAATGGTTTAAAATATATATATATATATATATATATATATATACACACCCACACACACTATAGCCCTTTCCCCTTTCCAGTCAAACACCTTGCCTTTTAATCCTTATAAAAATGTATTGATATTTATATGAAATATTGTTATCAGAAAGTGTATATATGATTGTAACAATTTATTTTAATGTACTGTATGTATTATGTTTTAAGTTTTATAGCTGTGAGACATTGTACTAAAATAACTCTGTTATGTATCAGTAAAAAGGTTAATTAAAGCTGTTTAAGATGAAAGTGAAATGAAAAGGAACATATACCTAGTTTTCTCTTGTTTATTGGCTGACAGGAACAATTCCCATAGCAAAAATTTTTTATTCAGCACATCCATTTAAAATAAAAAAATAAAAACAACAACTAAGTACTGATATTCATTTTGAAATGCTCTCTTTTAGATGGAACAGAGAAAATTTCTGAAGATCCCTTTAAACTAATAAAATGGCTTCTCTTTAATGCGATGTATGTCAGATTTAAACTGCCATCTCCAGTAGGCAGTAATCTTAAAGGGGCATGAAACCCCCTTAAAAAATCTTTCTAGATTCAGAAAGAACATACAATTTTAAACAACTTTCCAATTTACTTTTATTACCTAATTTGCTTTGTTCTCTTGGTATCCTTTTGTTGAAAAGCATACATACACCGAGATTACGAGTTTTGCGGTAACAGGGGTGCGTTGCTAACAAGCCTTTTTTTTAACGCTACGCTGGTATTACAGGTTTTTTTAAACCTGGCGTTAGCCGCAAAAAGGTGAGCGTAGAGCAAAATTTAGCTCCACATCTCACCTCAATACCAGCGTTGCTTATGGTAGCGGTAAAATGGCTAAACGTGCTCGTGCACGATTTCCCCATAGGAAACAATGGAATCCCATTGATTCCTATGGGAAAAGGAATTTTAAGTTTACACCTAACATGAACCCCGAGTCTAAACACCCCTAATCTTACACTTATTAACCCCTAATCTGCCATCCCCGACACAGCCGCCACCTACATTATCCCTATGAACCCCTAATCTGCTGCCCCCAACATTGCCGAACTCTACATTATATTTATTAACCCCTAATCTGCCCCCCCAACATCGCCGCAACCTAACTATACTTATTAACCCCTAATCTGCTGCGGCCAATGTCCCCGCCACTATAATAAAGTTATTAACCCCTACATTGCTGAACCCTACATTATATTTATTAACCCCTAATCTGCCCCCCCAACATCGCCGCAACCTAACAATACTTATTAACCCCTAAACTGCTGCGGCCAACGTCCCCGCAACTATAACAAAGTTATCAACCCCTAAACCTAAGTCTAACCCTAATACCCCCTAATTTAAATATAATTTAAATAAATCCAAATAAAATAACTACAATTAAATAAATTATTCCTATTTAAAACTAAATACCTATAAAATAAACCCTAAGCTAGCTACAATATAACTTATAGTTACATTGTAGCTAGTTTAGGATTTATATTTATGTTACAGGCAACTTTGTATTTATTTTAACTAGGTAGAATAGTTATTAAATAGTTATTAACTATTTAATAGCTACCTAGTTAAAATAAGTACAAATTTTCCTGTAAAATAAATCCTAACCTAAATTACAATTACACCTAACACTACACTATCATTAAATTAATTACATAAAATAACTAGAATTAACTACAATTAAATTAAATAAACTAAAGTACGAAAAACAACAAACACTAAATTACAGAAAATAAAAAAATAATTACAGGCGATCTTCTATCTTCATCCACCCTGAGCGGAGCGGGTCCATCTTCAATCCAGCCGACGCAGAGCATCCTCTTCAAACGAAGTCCAAGCGAAGAATGAAGGTTCCTTTAAATTATGTCATCCAAGATGGCGTCCCTTGAATTCCAATTGGCTGATAGGATTCTATCAGCCAATCGGAATTAAGGTAGGAAAATCCAATTGGCTGATCCAATCAGCCATGAGGATTGAAGTTCAATCCTATTGGCTGATCCAATCAGCCAATAGGATTGAGCTTGCATTCTATTGGCTGTTCCAATCAGCCAATAGAATGCAACCTCAATCCTATTGGCGGATTGCATAAGCCAATAGGATTTTTCCTACCTTAATTCCGATTGGCTGATAGAATCCTATCAGCCAATCAGAATTCAAGGGACGCCATCTTGGATGACATCATTTAAAGGAACCTTCATTCTTTGCTTGGACTTCGTTTGAAGAGGATGCTCCACGTCTGCTGGATTGAAGATGGACCCACTCCGGATGGATGAAGATAGAAGATGCCACCTGGATGAAGCCTTCTGCCCATCTGGAGGTCCTCTTCTGCCCAGATCGGATGAAGACTTCTGCCCCTCTGGAGGTCCACTTGTTCCCGGCTGGGTGAAGACGTCTCAAGGTAGGGTGATCTTCAAGGGGGTAGTGGTAAGTTTTTTTTAAGGGCGGATTTGGTGGGTTTTAGAGTAGGGTTAATTGTAGGTAGTTTAGGTAATTTATTTAATTATAGTGTAGTGTTAGGTGTAATTGTAGCTTAGGTTAGGATTTATTTTACAGGTAAATTTGTACTTATTTTAACTAGGTAGTTATTAAATAGTTAATAACTATTTAATTACTATTCTACCTAGTTAAAATAAATACAAAGTTGCCTGTAAAATAAATATAAACCCTAAGCTAGATACAATGTAACTATTAGTTATATTGTAGCTATCTTAGGGTTTATTTTACAGGTAAGTATTTAGTTTTAAATAGGAATTATTTTTTTAATTGTAGTAATTTTATTTTGTTTGATTAAAATTATATTTAAGTTAGGGGGGGTTAGACTTAGGGTTAGACTTAGGTTAAGGGGTTAATAAATTTAATATAGTAGCGGCAACGTTGGGGGCGGCAGATTAGGGGTTAATCAACGTAGATAGGTGTCGGCGATGTTATGGATGGCAGATAAGGGGTTAATAAAATGTAACTAGTGTTTGCGAGGCGGGAGTGCGGCGGTTTAGGGGTTAATATATTTATTACAGTGGCGGCGATGTCCAGTCGGCAGATTAGGGGTTAAAAAGTTTATTTAAGTGTTTGCGATGTGGGGGGGGGCTCAGTTTAGGGGTTAATAGGTAGTTTATGGGTTTGCGATGTGGGGGGCTCAGTTTAGGGGTTAATAGGTAGTTTATGGGTGTTAGTGTACTTTTTAGCACTTTAGTTAAGAGTTTTATGTTACGGCGTTAGCCCATAAAACTCTTAACTACTGACTTTTAAATGCAGTAGAAGTCTTGACAGGAGAGGGTCTACCGCTCACTTCTTCCAAGACTCGTAATACCGGCGTTAGGCAAATCCCATTAAAAAGATAGGACACGCAATTAACGTAAGGGGATTTGCAGTAAGCTTGAGTCGTGGAAGAAAAGTGAGCGGTACACCTGTACTTGCCTGACTCTTAATACCAGCGGGCGTTAAAAAGCAGCGTTGGGACCTCTCAACGCTGCTTTTTAAGGCTAATGCAAGACTCGTAATCTAGCCGATAGGTAGGCTTAGTAGCTGGGATTCAGCTTCTGATTGGTGGCTGCACATATATACCTTTTATCATTGGCTTATCAATATATTTAGCTAGTCCCCAGTAGTGCAGTTCTGCTCTTTCAAAAAAGGGTGCCAAGAGAATGAATCAAAATTGATAATAGAAGTAAATTGGAAAGTTGTTTAAAATTGTATGTTTTATCTGAATCACAAAATATATATTTTTTTATTCCATGGGTTATATTTATTAATGTGCGAGCGTACATGATACGATGTAGTGTATCATGTTCGCCGCACATCAATAAATGCCGACAGCATACACTGTCGGCATTTATCATTGCACAAGTAATTCTTGTGAACTGCTGGTGCAATGCCGCCCCCTGCAGATTTGCACAAGGGGTGTCAATCAACCCGATCGTATTCAATCGGGTTGATTTCTGTCCGCCGTCCCAGAGCGGAGGTCTTTAGAAGCAATGGACATCAAGCTCATATGGAGCTTGGTAAATCGGCCCCCATGTCGCTTTAATTAGATGTTTTATTACTTTTATAACTAATTGAGCACCATTCATTTGTGTGCCCGCTATTGCCAACCACAAATATACATCTGCTTATCAAAAGCCTATTTGTTCTCCAGTACAGTTGCAGTTTGGCTACACTGAGCTGAAAGTGAACAAAACACATATTCATGAGTTCTTGACTGTATGAAGCAATCCCTGTGTCAAGGTGCCATACCTCACAACATTTTTTAGAGGCTTTTTGGGACAGATAAGTGAGGGGAGTTTTTGGTGGTGGCCCACTGGTGTTTTGTGTGTGTAAATGCAACAGGAGGAGTGAGGCAGCGAGAGTGTTGTGAACAAGGCCGGGCATGTCATGGGTGGAGATGGGCAGAGGTTATTGTATTTGGTTGTGAAACAGGTGGAGTTGGAGCAGTCCTGGAAACCAGGATATTTACACTGATTGGGTGATGCTGCTTAAGGGACAGCGGGCACACCTCTGAACCTTTGATAATCCAGTAATATCCGGGACGGTTGGTTCGTATGGGGTCCTGAATTCGATGGAAGGCATTGCAACACTTTTCTGGTAACAGGTTGGATAGAGCAGCTGCTCTAAATGCCCAACTGAATAGACTCTCAGATACTGGCTTAAGATGTCTTCTATTTCAACGTGTGACTGTCCCTCCATCAGTAAGAAGTGCATAAGACCTTGGTTCTGGAGGGTGTCCAATTACCATAGCAGGCGCCTTACATTTCTTCTCATCATCCAGTATAACTCTGACATTTTGGCCCACATTGAGCTCCTTTCGGCGACCTCACAGAGTGTTTTCTGTCGTTGAAGAATCGGTAACCCCTTTTCGCCTCTTCATCCCTCCTAAGGACCTTGTCCCAAGGAACAGGGCTGGTTGGCCCGAAGATACCCATAGAGGGTAAAGTGGTGTGAATCTGACGTCCTAGCATTACCTGTGCCGGGCCAAAACCCGTGGCTTGGATGGGAGTTGCCCTATAGGCCAAGAGAGCTAGGTACGGCTCAGATTGCTTCAAAATGAACTTTGTTGTTTGAACTGCCCTTTGAGCCATTCCATTGGCCTGCGGGTAATGTGGACTTGACGTAGAATGGACAAAATCATATTCACTGCAGAAAGAACTTAACTCCATGGAGGCAAACTGCATTCCGTTATCGCTCACTAACTCCATTGGTATGCCCCACCAGGCAAACAAGCTCTTGAGATGAGTGATAATGGCTTGACTGGTGATCTCATTCAAGGGTGCAATCTCCAAATACCTGGAATAGTAGTCAATCACAACTAGGTACTTCTTACCATGCAGTTCGCACAAATCTGCAGCTATTTTCTGCCATGGGCCTGCAGGCGGCGGCATAGAAATCAAGGTCTCCTTTCTCTGAGTAGACTGGCGTTCCTGGCCAAAGGCACATTTTGACACATGGCTTGCAATGTCGGAATTGATCTCAGGCCACCATACTGCCGTAGCTGCCCTTTCTCTTCACTTTGTAATGCCCAAGTGGCCATCATGAATCCTGCTTAAAATCTCCTGCCGTATGCTAACAGGAATGACAATGCGGTCTTGGAACAGCACAACCTCTCTGACTGTTAAGAACTTAAAGATATCCAGGCTGCCTGGCTCTCAGGCCAACCTTCTTTTATGTACTTAATAACTTCTCGAAGGTCTGCATCTAAACATGTGTCTTTCCTTATTTGCTCTAGCTTCCCTGACAAAATGGATTTGGATGCTAGAACTGAATCCACATACACTTTCACATCAGCAGCAGATTCTTCAGCAGCAGCCAGTGGGACCCTGGGAAGTGTATCAGCTACTACCAGTTGTTTCCCCGGCACATGCACTGCCTGAACATTGAACCTGAGCAACCTCATCAGAAGTCTCTGGCATCTTAGGGGTGTTTTGTCAATATCATAGGAGTTGATTAGAGGGACTAGCGGTTTATGGTCAGTCTCCAGACTAAGTTTCCCACTAGGTAACGCTGGAAGCGCTCACAGGCTCAAACTGCAGCCAGACACTCTTTCTCAATTTATGCGTATTTCGATTCAGCAGCCGTCAATGTACGGAAACAGTTGGCAATGGGCTGTAGTTTGTTCTCATTCAGCTGCAGGAGGGCGGTCCCTAGCCCATAACTGTTTGCATCAGCACTAACGACGACCTTTTTAGAAGGGTTGTAGAACCCTAACACTGGGGCAGACCCCAGCAGGGACTTGACCTGTACAAAAGCTTCTTCCTATGAAGGACCCCAGACCCAGGCAACATCTTTCTTCAACAACTCTGTGATAGGGTGTAGTACTGTGGATAAATCTGGAAGGAACCTGCTCACATAATTCACAAGGCCCAATATTTGTCTCAGCTCGTGTATATCAGAAGGACTTTTCATCTGTTCAATAGCAAGGATTTTCTCAGGGTCCGACTTGATGCCATCTCCATTGATGATATGCCCAAAGTAACATAACTCAGATTTTCTAAAATGGCATTTCTCTTTATTTAATTTCAGCCTAGACTCTCAAACAAACAAAGACTAAGCAGTTAATTAGGAAGGTTAAAGCTCATGCAGAAGAGAAGATAGCACAGTCAGTAAAACATGGGGACAAAACATTCTTTAGATATATCAGTGAAAGAAGAAAAAATAAGGTAGGAATAGTAAAATTGAAATCAGTTGATGGTAGAATAATAGAAGGAGATAAGCAGATTGCAGACTGTCTCAATGATTACTTCTGTTCTGTTTTCACTAAAGATTGTGAAGATACAATGTCTACATTAAGGGATGCTACGCAAAATAGAAACAAGCTTAACAGTAATCTTTTTACAGAGGATGAGGTTTTGTTAGCATTATCAAAAATAAATGTTACAAAGGCAGTGGGTCCTGATAATATTCATCCAAGGGTTTTAAAAGAACTTCGATCAGTGCTAACTGTCCCATTAACTGATCTGTTTAATCAGTCACTATTAACAGGAGCTGTCCCAGATGATTGGAGAATAGCAAATGTAATACCCCTTCATAAAAAGGGCAGTAGAGAAGAATCTGGCAACTACAGGCCAGTTAGTTTAACTTCAGTAGTAGGGAAATTAATGGAAAGCCTCTTAAAAGAAAGAATTATGACTTACATAAAGACAAACAATTTAGAGGACCAAAATCAGCATGGTTTTACTTCAGGGAGATCATGTCAGACTAATCTAATTGACTTCTTTGATTATGTAACAAAAGTATTAGACAAGGGAGGAGCAGTTGATGTAGCATATCTAGATTTCAGCAAAGCATTTGACTCCGTCCCACACAATAAACTTATTCACAAACTATATCTCCTTGGTCTAGATTCAAAAATTGTGAAATGGGTGGAATGCTGGCTTAAGGACAGAAAACAAAGTGTCTTAGTAAATGGAGTTCATTCAGCAGAGGGGGCTGTTACTAGTGGTGTTCCTCAGGGGTCAGTTCTGGGGCCTGTTTTGTTTAACATATTTATCTGCGATATCAGCAAAGGGCTACAGGGGAAAGTATGTCTCTTTGCAGATTATACAAAAATTTGCAACAGAGTGGATGTTCCAGGGGGGGTAGACAAAATGAGAAGTGATATACAACAATTGGAGGATTGGACAAACGACTGGGATCTAAAGTTTAACACAGCAAAGTGTAAAATAATGCATTTAGGGAAGAAAAATCCAAATGTTGATTACAGACTCAATGACACTTTACTGACTGTTACAGACGAGGAACAGGACTTGGGAATTATTATTTCAGATGATTTAAAACTTAGTAAACAATGTAGTAATGCAGCGAGTAAGGCTAGCAGAATGCTTGGATGTATTGGTAGAGGTATTTGCAGCAGAAATAGTAAGGTTCTTATGCCACTTTATAGATCATTAGTTAGGCCTCATCTTGAGTATTGTGTGCAGTTCTGGAGACCGTATCTTCAGAAGGATATTAACAAACTTGAATCTGTGCAAAGGAGGGCTACCAAAATGGTACATGGTCTAAAAAATAAAACTTACCAGGATAGGCTCAATGACCTAAATATGTATAGCTTAGAGGAGAGAAGGGAAAGAGGTGATATGATAGCAACTTTCAAGTACATTAAAGGGTTTAGTAAAACTGAGGCTGTGGGTATTTTACATAAAATGGAAAATTCAAGAACAAGGGGTCATGAGCTCAAGCTAAAGGGTAGTAGATTCAGGAGTAATTTGAGGAAGCATTTCTTTACAGAAAGAGTGATTGATTTATGGAATAAACTTCCTCAAGAGGTAGTAGCAACAAACACTGTGGGGGACTTTAAAAATGCATGGGACAAGCATAGGGCTATCCTACGAACTAGATAAGTTTATACTGTTAGGTAAGGTCGGGCAGACTTGCTGGGCCTATGGCTCTTATCTGCCGTCAATATCTATGTTTCTATATTTCTATGTAAATGGTCTGCAGCACATCTCAATCGCTGATCATGCTCTTCCAATGTAGACCCATACACTAAAATGTCGCCCTTGTGGTCCCTTAGAGGATATCCTGAAGGTGTGATGAAGGTAGTCAGTTTACAGCACTGTAGATCTAGAGGTATCTGCCAGAAGCCACTGGAAGTATCCAGTGTAGAGAAGAACTTTGCCACAGCCAGTTTCGGAGCCATTTTTTCAAGCATCGGCAGCATATATCTCTCTCTCTCTTTACCGCCTCATTCAGCCTTTTCAAATCTACGAAGATGCGTACCTTCCTGTTTTTCTTTGCAACAGGCATAATGGGGGCACAACAGTCAGTTGCTTCAACAACCCCTTTAATAACTCCAATATTCTTCATGCGCAGAAGTTCTGTCTCCCCTTGAGGCATGAGCGGGAACAGAATTCTACAAGGAGTGGTAATGCTGTATGGGACTGCATCACTTTTAAGTGATATTCGGACTGGGTTGCAATTCAGTAGGCCCAATTCACCAAACATGTCTTCTGAAATCTCATTCACTCTGGCAAAAAGGCTCAAACCACAGGGTGCTTTCCTGCTCATTAGGTTGTTAACACACTGATCTCTAATTACATGTACCCACATGGTGAATTTCATCTGCTTATACTCTCAGCTGGCAAGAAATTTTCCCGCACAATCAATGTGGCCACCAGGACTATGAACTTTCGTTGTAACTTTCCCCAGCTAAGGCTGTCAAGGCAGTTTTATGAATGCTGCAAGGGACATTACAGTAATGTCTGCTCCCGTGTCAATCCTGAAGGCAACCTTGGCTCCCATTACAGTAAGGGTAACCCGCCAATCTTCGTCTGAACCAGACCGTTCAACAACAGACCCTACAAAGGACACTTCTTGACCCTCCTGGTCACTATCCACCTGCATCTCTTTAATGTATTCAGTTTTACAGGCCCATTCAGTTACACTTTCTACATCTTTTATCTTTAGCGGGTCATATGACATTCTGCTCATGGGTACGATTAACCATCCGCTTCTGGGCCTATCTGTTGCCCTTGGTCTACCGCTCATACTGCGCCTTTCACCTGCAGCTCTCCTGAACTGCTGCACTTCATCCACACTACTCTCAGACCTCAGATCAGCACTTTGCTTTTTCACCAGTTCACTCTGGCAGGCCATCCTAATAGCCCTATCTAACGTTAATTTAGCCTCCAACTGTAACTTCAGTGAGACCTCAGCATCTGCAATTCCTATGACTATTCTGTCTCTAATTTGCCCTTCTTTAGCAACACCAAACTCCACAGCTTCTCCCACACGCTGCGCACGTTAGTGAAAACAAGCCCTATCATGAATCACATTTCTTTTGGGCACAAAGTTAGCACTGAGTTTGTTCATAACTATTTCAAAGTCAAATTATTCCCCTTCTTGGAATGTAAAGGCATTGAACACTGGCTTCACATCTTTCACCATAGAGTATAAAAGAAAATTAACTTGTACTTCCCCACTCTCCTTGTCCAGCTTGGAAGCAATCCTGAAGCGTTGAAACCGCTGACGCCATGTGGGGCAAGCTACAGACTGAGAGAAATCAAAAGGCTCAGGTGGGGTATACTTCGACATCGTCATTACTCAGGAAACAGAAGGGAAGGCAAGTATGTCATGACCATGTCATGAGATGCAGGACACAGCATAGAAGGTACAACACTATTTTATTGCAGAGCATAGAAGTATACAGCTTGCACAACACATCTAACTTAGTAACTGCGACACAGACTATAATGGCTATAAGCCGTCACGCCCCCATGACGTCACACTCCCACTCTCATCACAGTTCCCAACTCAGTAAGATAGATAATAGATAGATAGATAGACAACCAGTTTATTTTTTTATCAATTAACAAAATGCAAAGTGAGTGAACAGAAGAAAAATCTAAATCAAACCAATATTTGGTGTGACTACCCATTGCCTTCAAAACAGCATCAATTCTTCTAGGTACATGATTAAATAATTATACCAAACAGGTGATTCTGATCATCAATCAGTGCTGGATTGGCCCACCGGTATACCGGGAGTTTTCCCTGTGGGCTGGTGGTCTGCCAGCGACACAGGGCCACATCCTTTGGGCAGGGAGGTCACGGAGCGAGCCTTGTGCGCATGCATAGCACATTTATTTAAGGCTGTTCCGCTCCTGCCATGGGTGTGGGGGCCTGTGGGAGTAGTGAACAAATGTGGTAGACCCGCAAAAAACATCTCTGCTAGCTGCTATTCCTGAATTCCCTATTCATGTGAATATGTTTTTTTCTGATGTGATTTTATGCTGCACACTTGGAAGAAAAGATACTTTTTATCTGCTAGTTTGTATCCACTCCTGTATTGGATCCTAGTGATCAGTAGATGAGGCGTGTTTCAGAAACCAGTGGGACCCCGGTACACCGATCTACTATTCGGAGAAGTCTGGTCAGAAGTGGTCTTCAGGGTAGACTTGCAGCCAAAAAGCCATATCTCTGACACGGAAGCAAGGCCAAGCGACTCAACTATGCATGAAAACCATAGAACTGGGCTGCAGAAAAATGGCAGCAGGTGCTCTGGACTGATGAGTCAACATTTGTAATACTTGGCTGTAGCAGATTGCAGTTTGTTCACTAAAGTGCTGGAGAGTGTCTGTAGGCAAAAGTAAAGCGTGATGGAGGATTTTTGGAAGTTTGGGTCTACATTTCTGCAAATGGATTTTGGGGATTTGGTCAGAATTAATGGTCTACTAAATGCCAAGAAGTACAGGCAGATACTTATCCATCATGCAGTACTAGGAGGGAGGCATCTGATTGGCCCCAAATGTATTATGCAGCATGATAACCACACCAAACATTCACCCAAAGTCTTCAAAAACATCAGTGTAAAGTAGAAAAAGGAGTCCTGGAAATGACCCCCACATAACCCTGATCTCAACATCATCAAGTCTGTTTGGGATTACATGAAGAGACAGGAGCAACTGAGGCTGCCTAAATCCACAGAAGCACTGTGGGTAGTTCTTCAAGATGTTTGGGGAAAGATACCTGCCGTGTTCTTTAAAAAATTGTTTGCAAGTGTACCTAGAAGAATTGATGCTGTTTTGATTAAAAGGGTGGTCATACCAAGGGGCCGATTTATGAAGCTGCGAATGCATTTTGTTAATTGATCAAAATAACCTATAAACATTTCTATTTTTGAAAGCATTCTTACTTTACAGCATTATTTTACATCTACGTAAAACGTTTGCAAGTAGTGTATGTGTGTATGTTTATATATGAATGTATATGTGTGTTCATATGTATGTGCGCACAATAAATATACAGTCACACACACACACATATATATATATATATATATATATATATATACAGTATATATATATATATATACACACACACATCTTTAAGCCCTTCCAAATCCAAAACCTTTATATACCATATGTCTTTAAAACACTTGATAGACATTTATTTAAATAAAAACTATTTTTTTTTTACTTTTAATATGTATAAATATTTTATTCAGGTCTCTTTAAATATTATGTGTTGCACCGCCTATTCTTAAAGGGACATTTTTTTCTTTCATGATGTAGAAAGAGCATACAATTTTAAACAACTTTCTAATTTGCTTCCATTGTCTAATTTGCTTCATTCCTTTCATATTCTTTGTTGAAAAGCATATATAAATAGGCTCAGTAGCTGCTGATTAGTGGATGCACATAGATGCCTCGTGTGATTGGCTCACCCATGGGTATTGCTATTTCTTCAACAAAAGATATCTAAAAAATTAAGCAAATTAGAAATAGAAGTAAATTGGAACGTTGTATAAAATTGGATTATCTATTTTAATCGTGAAAGAAAACTTTTGGGTTTCATGTCCCTTTAAGCGCTTACCTGGATTGCCTAATTAAAGTCTGGTCCAGCCTGCAATCCACAGACACATTTTGTACTGAAGAAGAAAACGTGTGTTGTGCACTTACACTATATGAAATTCAATGAAGATTTGAAGTAAATGCAGTAGTGGTGCAGATTTTTTATGTATTACAGAGAGTGCTGCTTTACAGCCCCTTAGCAAACAGGGCAATGAAGTGAAGTAAAACCTCTCAATATAGGCATAAACACTTAATATAAATGAAGTTAATAGATTTTCATCAGAGGTTTTACAGCATGCATGAAAAATAGACACTATGTGCAACAAACAGCTTTTATCCTTCTGAATTTTACAAAAACCTGCAAATAATCTACTTGTTAGTCCCAGCTATGTCTCTTGTGTTTATAGACTCCAGAAAGTCAAACAGAGCATGAACGGAGAATGTCTAAGACAGGCCAGAAAAATAATATTTGTGTAAAATTCTTGTTAGCAAAAACTAGTAAGAAACATGTGGAGATATTTAGCAAGCTGTATAAACCATTCATTAAATGCATTCCACTCACAACCTGGCTGCATAGCTTACCGCAGTATGAAAGACAGGAAATTTCTGCCTTAACTCAAAGACTTGTACCTGGGATGCAAGACAGGATAACTATCAATGGGACCACTTCAAGTGCAAGGGCTTCTGGGAAACAATTGGTTACAGTATATATACACACACATATACACACACACACACGCACATTCTTATAGTGGAAGCACTAAAATAATCGTGGACTTGTGGTATTACATGCAAACGGTCATGTTGGAGATTTATAGAAGGATAAACATCAAACTTAATCCAGGATATAAACCTAGGCCAAGGATCATACAAGGTCTGAGGTTTTAAATCAGTAGACAGCACAGGTCAGGAGTCTCTAATCTGCTTTCAAATTGTGGCTCATTCGCAGACGAGAAAATGCTATCCCAATTTTTTTAAAGTACTATTAAAGTTATATATTTTTTTCTTTATTGTGCCAAAAAGAGGGTATTTTAATATATATTTTTTTTGGAAATAGATGTTCATGTGAGCCTTTTGTATCTTAAATTTCTGTTAATCACTCCCACAGTCATTCCCTCTGAGACTTTAAATGTATAGGGGTCTGAGTGAATGGAGTTTAGGCCTGTACCTGGGGAGGATATAAAGACAGAGGTAAGTTGTTCTTACTCAGTTTGTTTTTAATACTTAGGGGACGATTTATCAAGCTCCGTATGGAGTTTGATGCCCCTGTTTCCACGCGAGCCTTTAGGCTCACCGGAAACAGCAGTTATTAAGCAGCGGTCTAAACTCCATAACTTGTCCGCCTGCTCTGAGGCCGCGGACAGAAATCAACCCGATTGAATACAATCGGGTTGATTGACACCCCCTGCTAGCGGCCGGTTGTCCACAAATCTGCAGGGGACGGCATTGCACCAGCAGTTCACAAGAACTGCTTGTGCAATGATAAATGCCGACAGCGCATGCTGTCTGCTCGCACTATGATAAATCTACCCCTTAGTATTAATAATCGTTATAAAACTAAAGGTAAGTAGATCATTCGTGATTTATATTGTCCAGTAGCACTATGTCATTTAGCTAGACAAGAATTAGTCAGTGAAGCTCTGAATGGTAGATAGGAGGAGGGATAGGTGGGAATTTATATAATTTAGGGCCTGGTGATAAAAGATTCAAGAAATTATAGTGCAAACTTCACAGGGGCTGAACTCACTGAATGTTATAAGATAAATGTCGGAACCTGAAAGTCCCAGGCCCCGATATTCAAAACATCACCAGTACAACAGGAAATTGCCTGTTTGGGTTCGCCATGCTCGCAGTCCATCGATCTGTCGTTATATTCTAAAATAATGGACTGAATCTGATAAGTGGTGATGTGTCTCCCATAGGATATAATGGGGATTACAAGTACAACAAAAGCCTGCCGACATTGCCACTGAGCTGAAATGTAGGTGGCAGGGCGTAGGGCTGTCTTTAAAGTGTGTTTACACAAAATAGATTTTACATTCACGATGTCATCACCCTCCAGGATAGCTCTGCTTGGCGCCGCCGGGATGAATATAGAAGACGTCCCTAAGATGGATGAAGGTGTCGCTGCCTGGATGAAGATGGATGTCCGGATTTCAGGTACCGTGAGTAGATTTTATGGGGTTAGTGTTAGTTTTTTTTAAAAAAAATTGGGTGTTTTTTTTTTTTAGATTAGGGCTTTGGGCACTTGTAAAAGAGCTGAATGTCCTTTTAAAGGCAATGCCCATACAAATGTCCCTTTAGGGGCAATGGGTAGTTTAGGATTTTTTAGAGTTTGTTTTTTTTATTTTGGGGATTGGTTGGGTGGGGGGTTACTTTTAGGGGGCTTAGTAATTTTTTAAGGCCTTTTTAGGGCTATTGGTAGTTTATTGTAGGTTAGGGGTGTTTTTATTTTGGGGGGCTTTTTTTATTTTTCTAGTGCTATTAGATTAGGTGTAATTGTTTTTATTTTTGATAACTTTGTTTATTATTTTTTGTAATCTTAGAGTTTTTTATTTTTTGTAATTTAGTGATTATTAATTTTTGTAATGTTAGATTTTTTGAATTTTTTCCGGTAGTGTTAGGTTTTTTGAAATTTTTAATTTAGATTTTTAATTGGTAGTTTTTTTTATTTTATTAGAATAGTTATGTTAGCTTAATTTATAGTTTAAACTTAGTTTTAATTTTTCTAAAGATAGTTATATTGTAATTTTAATTTTAAGTTAGGGGGTGTTAGGTTTAGAGGTTAATAGTTTAATTTAGTGTTTTGCGATGTGGGGGGAGCAGCGGTTTAGGGGTTAATAGGTTTAGTAGTTGCGATGTGGGGAGCTGGTGGTTTAGGGATTAATAGGTTTAGTTTAGTATTTGCAATGTGGGGGGCTGGAGGTTTAGGGGTTAATACTTTATTATAGTGTTGGCGATGTGGAGGGTCGGCAGTTTAGGGGTTAATAGGTTTATTTAGGTGTCGGCGATGTTGGGGGGCGGCGGATTAGGTGTTAATAACTTTTATTAGTGTTGGCGATGTCGGGGAGTGACAGAATAGGGATTAATAACTTTTATTAGTGTTGGCGATGTCGGGGCATCAGATTAGGGGTGTTTAGACTAGGGGTTTATGTTAGGGTGTTAGGTTTAAACGTAACTTTCTTTTCCCCATAGACATCAATGGGGTTGCATTACGGCGATCTCCATTACACTTAAGTATTTCTTAATGAAAAGGTGGAATGTGTAATAAAGGTACTATCTATAAAGTAAGCAAAAAGTTTTGGAGTACAATTCACATTTTTATGATAGTTTGAATGTGACAATCGAAAATGCGTAATTTAATCAGAGCAAGAAAGGGCCTATATGTGGGCCAACCCAAACTGTCCCCAATTAGCATGAGTTTTCATACATGTAGACCTAAGACAAAATTGTCTAAATTAATAGTACAAGATAATTAGAAGCTGAAAAACATTTGAAAGTTAAGACGTAATAGAATTAATAAAAATGATACCTCTCAGGTCGCTGTCACATTCATCTGTAATTCCGCTGATGACATCAGGGCCTAAATGCTGGACCAGCTTCTGCTCGTAATCTGTCAGATCGGCGACATATGCTGGTCCTCCGCCGGTTGCACATGCAGAATTTTTTTCTTTTGCCAATTTTGCTTTGGCAAATTTATGCTGTTGTACCTTTTCTTTATCTGGTTTACGTCCTTTTTTCCTGGACCCTGGGCACTTACAGCATCACTTATACGCTTTCCAGTACTTTTTTTCGATGATGTGAAGTTTGCTTCGCACGAAAACCGAATAAGTAGTCCAGTACCATATCAACAAGCACCAGGTTCTGCTGGTGTGAGAAGTGTGGATTTGGTCCTGAACTAGCCCTGCTTAGTTTTGGAATCACAAATATATAAGGACGTCAAACCTCTGAAATAATACATTTTCTGACTCAATTGCATAAAGTTTCCTTCATATAGTGCTGAATTCACTTCCCGCGACAAATGTGACGTCTCTGACACCTTGCAGTCACGTTGGACAAAACTGACTGTATCAATTGTTCTTTTCTAATTTATATATAGATTTCTAAATGACCCTAAACTTTTGAACACTAGTGTGTGTGTGTGTGTATATATATATATATATATATATATATATATATATATATATATATATATAGACTCTCAGGACTTTCAAATAAAATAACAAAGTTATCTTTTATTGGAATGTTTTCGGGTATATACTACCCTTCATCAGCATGAAAAAAAATGAAATACATCACACAATATATAGTGGAACAAATCAAACAAATTTAAACAAACCCAAACCTGTATTGTGAAGAAGTGGCGCCAAAATAAGGTGCTGGAACACATACTTGCGTTCCTCTGTCTTGTGCACCCGGAAGTTCACCTACATCACTTCAATTTTAGTGTTAGAAAAACAGCTTTGTGGCATACAAGTAGACTCTAACTAGTGCTTATATCAATTGTGTGTACTATGACTTGCTGTGATTACTTGTGATTCGTATGCGTATATGTATGGTGAATAAAGTGTTGTTTACTGGAAACGAGCATTGGTAGTCATGGCTACAACCCATTACTTCTGGTTTCGCCAGCTATTGCTACTCGTTTTAGATCCTTATCAAGAAAGAAAAAACTACTAAGTTTCAAAGTTATTCAAGTTCGAGTTTTGAATAACTTTGAAATGTGTCAGGCTACACAGGGTGTTGTTGTGGCTGCTCACTTTTAAGTTTTTATATATCTTATGACATTTTTTATAAATACTGTAACGGAACGCTGCATATGAAAATTGAAGCTTTTCCAATTCATTACATGCTTTTGTGATACCTCATAGTGATTGAGGTCCTGTTTGTAACTTTGTTATCCTTAATTAAAAGATTTTTAGTTTAAACAATATCACGCTATGTCCTATCTTTACTCTCCTCTATGCACATATTGAACGGCTGACTGGAGAGGAATCATATACACTAATAACGGAGGATCACCCAGGGTTCACACGCAGACGAATTACTTGTACCAATGAAGCCTGTGGAACTCTATTCGGTTACAAACTCTTCTTGTGACACGCCTCCCTCTTACCTCATAGGATTGAGGGCATTTAATGTAAGTAGAAACTTCAGCCGACTCTGGAACATTTAGACACAGAGAAAACGACTGCATTTGTTTTAAATAAATACACTCCAAAGACTCGATATATATAAGGACTTGGGTTTATGAATGCATAAAATATATATATTGAGAGTATTTATAATAACATTGAACGTATTCCTTTGATGTTGAACTTGTTTAGATACTAAAGTCAGTAAGATATATCCATTACTGCCTACTGTCCACACAAGCAAATGGGCTTCCTATAGAATCATCTAACTTTTACTTATGGTCTGTGTCTTTGGATATGGTTTAATGCTGTTATTATACAAGTGAATAAGCTATTCTAACCCATAATGTATGTGCTCTAATAAGGCAAAGCGCTGACTCCATATAAACATATAGGTTATTCACTAGATTTTCAAATAAATACGGTTTGTACGTTTTGATAAAGTTTAGCGCTGTTCAGGTTACATCCCCTTTACTTATTACATTTTAGTCTGAGTGACTGGAAGCGAGGGCTTACCAGCCACCCACAGATACCTACAGCAGCTTCACTTACATATTGCTAATAGTAGCGCCTTCCAGTATTGTCTTTTGAATTTTCATAAGACAATACTTACGAACTCTTGAGATACAATATATATATATATATATATATATATATATATAAAAGCAATGTACAGTATATATATATATATATATATATATATATATATATATATATATATATAAAAGCAATGTATATATATATAAAAGCAATGTATATATATATATATATATATATATATATATATAAAAGCAATGTATATATATATATATATATATATATAAAAGCAATGTATATATATATATATTTAAAAGCAATGTATATATATATATATATATATATATATTGACTCTCTCAACATTTTTAAATTACTTAATGGGTTCATCTGCATCCATGTTTTATGTTTCCTCTCTCATTTGTAAAGTTTGGTTAAGTATTGTAGCAGTTTTTTCTTTTGCATCTGTGTTTCCTCTCTCGTTTGTTTTTCTTAATCTATTTCCTTGAGGTACCAAATAATTGTTCTAGGGCTTAAATATAATGACACTCACTGACACACATTATCTCTCACACATACATGCAAAGATGGACTTTAATTGCTCACTTCTAATAAAGATGCGCTTTAACCTTTTCATTTAATACCGCATGATACTGCTGCCCACTTCAAAAGTAATACTTTTTGTGAGCTAACGGTTTGAAATACACTCAGCGCCCTATCCCTATGGCACTTCTATTGTAGCTAGAGCACAGATTGGAGAACAGTCCAAGCCATTAGCTCACAAAAAATATTACTTTGGAAGTGGGTGGCGGGAGCGTGCAGTATTAGAATAGCGCGGCTAGATTAAAAAGTAAGTTACAGCGCATCTTTATTAGAAGTGATCAGTTAAAGTCCATCTAAAATATCGCTTAGATTCAGGATCAAATTATAAAAAGTGAAAGTTTACCATCACTTTAAGTTTATGTCACACATTCAAGCACATACCTAGGCAGACAAATTGAATTTAGACAGATGGGTGCCCTTGGTAAAAATAGTCTATACCTAATCTCACCATAAAATTGAACTGGGAAGTGATAAATATATTTTAAATGCCTTTCTGATATAAATTAGTATACAATTACTATAGTAATTAATGCTCTGACACTAAGGGCCAGATTACGAGTGGCGCGTTAACAGTTATGAGCGAGTAAAAAGTGGTTTATGGTGGGTATTTGTGGGTGTCGGGTTTACCGCTCATATTAAAAGTTCTAGTTATGCTAGAATGATTACTGAGTTCTCAGAGCTTTGGCTAACTGTTTAACAACAAAACAAAAAAGTGGCACAAAACACAGTTACACTCATTAATAACACTATTTAATATAAATTATTTTTTTTTTAAAAAATATTGCACAAAAAAGTTATTAGAAGTTGTTAGAAAAAATAAGGCTGCAAAGGGCTTTAACAAAGAGATACATACATATAAATGTCTAAATATGTATATGTATGTATGTATATATATATATATATATATATATATATATATACAGTATATATATATATATATATATATATATATATATATATATATATATATATATATATATATATATATATATGTGTTTTATAAGAATGATTGGAACCAGAATAAATATAACAAGATCCAGTAAATACACACTTGCTAAAATTAGGGTAATTGCAAATGTGCAGTGCACAGAGGTAGTAACACTATAAATACTATAACAACAAGAGAAAATCATGGAGCAGAAGTGCAAGGTACTAAAATTTCCCTTCCACAAATGCTCCAAAAAGTCTACCCCTATCTGGCACAATACTATAAGCATAAAAATAAAAAATCAGAAAAATCCCACCTTGGTATGCTGAAAAATAAGTCATTTAATGTAAATTGGAATATACAACAACATAATTATGTAGGTATGAATAAAGCCACTATAGCGGTGTAATTAAACAGTGTCCACTGCAGAAGAATATCATAAATTCAAATTGTCTCCAAGGGTACCCTTTGAAAAATCAATAACTTCGGAGCTCACAAAAAGAATTAATTATATATCCACGATTAGGTAAAGTTAACCCCAAAGCAGGAGTTAGTATCCCAAAGGTAATTAATCCTTGTCTCCAAATTTTATGCGGTAATAAGCAGTCAAAAGAAACAGCAGTAAGTCCAGGTTAAAATAAAGCAGTAGCGGTAAGGTAGAAGCGCACAGAGCAGTCTCCCCCAGTAATGACAAAGCAGTCCGTATAAAGCAGATGCTAGTATAGGCAGGGTTAGTTAGTCAAACATATATTTCTCACCCATAGTTGTCCATGGCACAATATCCATATACTTGTATCGCCGTAGTGAATATAAGATGTGTTACTCACCTAACCCTCCTGACAATATCACAACTAGCTCCTGAGACTGGGAAGCCGGTTGCTAGTGATGTCGCGAACATAAAATTTTGCATTCGCTAACCACGGACGCGAACTTCCACAAAAGTTTGCGAATGGGCGAACCGGGCGAACCGCCATTGACTTCAATAGGCAGGCAAATTTTAAAACCCACAGGGACTCTTTCTGGCCACAATAGTGATGAAAAAGTTGTTTCAAGGGGACTAACACCTGGACTGTGGCATGCCGGAGGGGGATCCATGGCAAAACTCCCACGGAAAATTACATAGTTGATGCAGAGTCTGGATTTAATCCATAAAGGGCATACATCACCTAACATTCCTAAATTGTTTGGAATAACGTGCTTTAAAACATCAGGTATGATGTTGTATCGATCAGGTAGTGTAAGGGTTACGCCCACTTCACAGTGACAGACCAAACTCCCCGTTTAACACACCGCAAACAACCGCAAACAGTCCATTTGCACAACCGCAAACTCCCCATTTGCACAAGGTTGGATACCAAGCTAGCCATGTCCCGTTCCTTGTCCTCACTGATGTCATTGAAGGTCTCTTCCTCCACCCAGCCACGTATAACACCAAGGGTCCTCGAAAGGTGACAACAAGCCCCCTGGGACGCCTGCTGTGTTTGGTCTTCCACCTCCTAAAAGCCACCTTCCTGACTACTCTTCTTCAGTCTCCTCTCTCTGCGTTGCCTCTCTCTGCATTATTATGAGGTGTGTTAAGTAGTACTATTCCTATCAGTTTAATCCCTGTTACGTCCCCTATCAGGGGACGTGTATATGGTATGGATTTTAGGAACCGGGAGATGGAAAAAGATGCTTGGTTGGTCCTCCTACTTCAAATTTGGAGCACTGCGCGTGCAATCTACTGTGCCACCAGATATGAGTGGTGTGTTAAGTAGTACTATTCTTATCAGTTTAATCCCTGTTACGTCCCCTATCAGGGGACGTGTATATGGCATGGATTTTAGGAACCGGGAGATGGAAAAAGATGCTTGGTCGGTCCTCCTACTTCAAATTTGGGGCACTGCGCGTGCAATCTACTGTGCCACCAGATATGAGTGGTGTGTTAAGTAGTACTATTCTTATCAGTTTAATCCCTGTTACGTCCCCTATCAGGGGACGTGTATATGGCATGGATTTTAGGAACCGGGAGATGGAAAAAGATGCTTGGTCGGTCCTCCTACTTCAAATTTGGGGCACTGCGCGTGCAATCTAATGTGCCACCAGATAGGAGTGGTGTGTTAACTAGTACTATTCTTATCAGTTTAATCCCTGTTACGTCCCCATCAGGGGACGTGTATATGGCATGGATTTTAGGAACCAGGAGATGGAAAAAGATGCTTGGTCGGTCCTCCTACTTCAAATTTGGGGCACTGCGCATGCAATCTACTGTGCCACCAGATATGAGTGGTGTGTTAAGTAGTACTATTCATATCAGTTTAATCCCTGTTACGTCCCCTATCAGGGGACGTGTATATGGCATGGATTTTAGGAACCGGGAGATGGAAAAAGATGCTTGGTCGGTCTGTCCTCCTACTTCAAATTTGGGGCACTCCGCGTGCAATCTACTGTGCCACCAGATAGGAGTGGTGTGTTAAGTAGTACTATTCTTATCAGTTTAATCCCTGTTACGTCCCCTATCAGGGGATGTGTATATGGCATGGATTTTAGGAACCGGGAGATGGAAAAAGATGCTTGGTCGGTCCTCCTACTTCAAATTTGGAGCACTGCGCGTGCAATCTACTGTGCCACCAGATATGAGTGGTGTGTTAAGTAGTACTATTCTTATCAGTTTAATCCCTGTTACGTCCCCTATCAGGGGACGTGTATATGGCATGGATTATAGGAACCGGGAGATGGAAAAAGATGCTTGGTCGGTCGGTCCTCCTACTTCAAATTTGGGGCACTGCGCGTGCAATCTACTGTGCCACCAGATATGAGTGGTGTGTTAAGTAGTACTATTCTTATCAGTTTAATCCCTGTTATGTCCCCTATCAGGGGACGTGTATATGGCTGGATTTTAGGAACCGGGAGATGGAAAAAGATGCTTGGTTGGTCCTCCTACTTCAAATTTGGGGCACTGCGCGTGCAATCTAATGTGCCACCAGATAGGAGTGGTGTGTTAACTAGTACTATTCTTATCAGTTTAATCCCTGTTACGTCCCCTATCAGGGGACGTGTATATGGCATGGATTTTAGGAACCAGGAGATGGAAAAAGATGCTTGGTCGGTCCTCCTACTTCAAATTTGGAGCACTGCGCATGCAATCTACTGTGCCACCAGATATGAGTGGTGTGTTAAGTAGTACTATTCATATAAGTTTAATCCCTGTTACGTCCCCTATCAGGGGACATGCATATGGCATGGATTTTAGGAACCGGGAGATGGAAAAAGATGCTTGGTCGGTCGGTCCTCCTACTTCAAATTTGGGGCACTGCGCGTGCAATCTACTGTGCCACCAGATAGGAGTGGTGTGTTAAGTAGTACTATTCTTATCAGTTTAATCCCTGTTACGTCCCCTATCAGGGGACGTGTATATGGCATGGATTTTAGGAACCGGGAGATGGAAAAAGATGGTTGGTCGGGCCTCCTACTTCAAATTTGGGGCACTGCGCGTGCAATCTACTGTGCCACCAGATATGAGTGGTATGTTAAGTAGTACTATTCTTATCAATTTAATCCCTGTTACGTCCCCTATCAGGGGATGTGTATATGGCATGGATTTTAGGAACCGGGAGATGGAAAAAGATGCTTGGTCGGTCCTCCTACTTCAAATTTGGGGCACTGCGCGTGCAATCTAATGTGCCACCAGATAGGAGTGGTGTGTTAACTAGTACTATTCTTATCAGTTTAATCCCTGTTACGTCCCCTATCAGGGGACGTGTATATGGCATGGATTTTAGGAACCGGGAGACGGAAAAAGATGCTTGGTCGGTCCTCCTACTTCAAATTTGGGGCACTGCGCATGCAATCTACTGTGCCACCAGATATGAGTGGTGTGTTAAGTAGTACTATTCTTATCAATTTAATCCCTGTTACGTCCCCTATCATGGGACGTGTAAATGGCATGGATTTTAGGAACCAGGAGATGGAAAAAGATGCTTGGTCGGTCGGTCCTCCTACATCAAATTTGGGGCACTGCGCGTGCAATCTACTGTGCCACCAGATAGGAGAGGTGTGTTAAGTAGTACTATTCTTATCAGTTTAATCCCTGTTACGTCCCCTATCAGGGGACGTGTATATGGCATGGATTTTAGGAACCGGGAGATGGAAAAAGATGCTTGGTTGGTCCTCCTACTTCAAATTTGGGGCACTGCGCGTGCAATCTACTTTGCCACCAGATATGAGTGGTGTCTTAAGTAGTACTATTCTTATCAGTTTAATCCCTATTATGTCCCCTATCAGGGGACATGTATATGGCATGGATTTTAGGAACCGGGAGATGGAAAAAGATGCTTGGTCGGTCCTCCTACTTCAAATTTGGGGCACTGCGCGTGCAATCTAATGTGCCACCAGATAGGAGTGGTGTGTTAAGTAGTACTATTCTTATCAGTTTAATCCCTGTTACGTCCCCTATCAGGGGATGTGTATAAATATGGCATGGATTTTAGGAACCGGGAGATGGAGAAAGATGCTTGGTTGGTCCTCCTACTTCAAATTTGGGGCACTGTGCGTGCAATCTACTGTGCCACCAGATATGAGTGGTGTGTTAAGTAGTACTATTCTTATCAGTTTAATCCCTGTTACGTCCCCTATCAGGGGACGTGTATATGGCATGGATTTTAGGAACCGGGGGATGGAAAAAGATGCTTGGTTGGTCCTCCTACTTCAAATTTGGGGCACTGCGCGTGCAATCTAATGTGCCACCAGATAGGAGTGGTGTGTTAAGTAGTACTATTCCTATCAGTTTAATCCCTGTTATGTGCCTTTTTTATTTGTTTGGTTTTTGAAGCCACAGTGCTGCACCAGAGGCCAGAAAAATTAGACATGTACACATGCCTGAAAAATTCGGTATTGTTGCAGCCGCTGCTGTAGCAGCGGCCAGAAAAAATGATGTTTGTTTCCCAGGCAGAAAGTGCCCTAAAACATTACGGCTTGAACCCTAGTTGGTGGCGGATAAGTCACGCAAGTCATCCGGCATTCAGAGATAAAATACAGCAGCGTGTGGACCATTTTTAGCCCAAGGCAGCTCATCTCATCAGGCCTTTTTTAGTCAAATGTATCACCCAATGTCAGTCCCTTCGGGATCCATCCCTCATTCATCTTAATAAAGGTGAGGTAATCTAGACTTTTTTGACCTAGGCAACTTCTCTTCTCAGTGACAATACCTCCTGCTGCACTGAAGTTCCTTTCTGACAGGACACTTGAAGCAGGGTAGGCCAGAAGTTTTATCGCAAATTGGGATAGCTCAGGCCACAGGTCAAGCCTGCACACCTAGTAGTCAAGGGGTTCATCGCTCCTCAGAGTTACCTGTCGGACGAGTCGTTCTCTGAGGGTGGACCCTGAAGGGCTGTGGCGATGCATAGGACTTAAAAAGCTCTGCATGTCCTCCATCAACAACACGTCTGTAAAGCGTCCTGTCCTTGCCGGAGTGGTCGTGGGAGGAGGAGGATTACTTTCACCTCTTCCCCTGTTAGATTCCCGTTGTGTGTGACATCACCCTTATACGCTGTGTAAAGCATACTTTTTAATTTCTTTTGGAACTGCTGCATCCTTTCCGACTTGCGGTAATTCGGTAATATTTCAGGCACTTTATGCTTATACCGGGGGTCTAATAGCGTGAGCACCCAGTACAGGTCGTTCTCCTTCAGCTTTTTTATACGAGGGTCCCTCAACAGGCACAACAGCATGAAAGACCCCATTTGCACAAGGTTGGATGCCGAGCTACTCATGTCCCGTTCCTCGTACTCAGTGATCTCACTGAAGGTATCTTCTTCCCCCCAGCCACGTACAACACCACAGGTACCAGATTGGTGACAACGAGCACCCTGGGATGCCTGTTGTGGTTGGTCTTCCTCCTCCTCCTCAAAGCCACATTCCTCCTCTGACTCCTCTTCCTCACAATCCTCTTCCAGCATTGCCGCTGGTCCAGCAAGCGATGCTGATAAGGCTGTTTCTGGTGGTGATGGTGACCACAACTCTTCCTCTTCACACTCATCTATGGCCTGATCCAGCACTCTTCGCATGGCACGCTCCAGGAAGAAAACAAATGGTATGATGTTGCTGATGGTGCCTTCGGTGCGACTGACTAGGTTTGTCACCTCCTCAAAAGGATGCATGAGCCTACAGGCATTGTGCATGAGCGTCCAGTAATGTGGCAAAAAAATTCCCAGCTCCGCAGAGGCTGTCCTAGCGCCCCGGTCATACAATAGTCGTTAACGGCTTTTTTTTGTTGGAGCAGGCGGTCAAACATTAGGAGTGTTGAATTCCAACGTGTCGGGCTGTCGGAAATCAAGCGCCTCACTGGCATGTTGTTTTGCCGCTGGATATCTGACAAGTGCGCCATGGCCGTGTAGGAACGCCTGAAATGGCCACACACCTTCCTGGTCTGCTTCAGGATGTCCTGTAAGCCTGGGTACTTATGCACAAAGCGTTGTACGATCAGATTACACACATATGCCATGCACGGCACATGTGTCAACTTGCCCAAATTCAGTGCCGCCAACAAATTTCTTCCGTTGTCACTAACCACTTTGCCGATCTCCAGTTGGTGCGGAGTCAGCCACTGATCCACCTGTGCGTTCAGGGTGGACAGGAGTGCTGGTCCGGTGTGACTCTCTGCTTTCAGGCAAGTCAACCCCAAGATGGCGTGACTTCCGTATCTGGTATGTGGAATAGTACCTGGGGAGCTGGGGGGGTGCCGTTGATGTGGAGCAAGACGCAGCAGCAGAAGAGGACTCATCCGAGGAGGTTATGGAAGAGGATGGAGTAGGAGGAGTAGAGGAGGTGGCAGCAGGCCTGCCTGCAAGTCATGGCGGTGTCACCAACTCCTCTGCAGAGCCACGCATTCCATGCTTGGCAGCCGTCAGCAGGTTTACCCAATGCGCAGTGTAGGTGATATACCTGCCCTGACCATGCTTTGCAGACCAGGTATCAGTGGTCAGATGGACCCTTGCCCCAACACTGTGTACCAGACATGCCATTACTTCCTTTTGCACAATCGAGTACAGGTTGGGGATTTTCTTTTGTGCAAAGAAATTTTGGCCGGGTACCTTCCACTGCGGTGTCCCAATAGCACCAAATTTTTTGAACGCCTCAGACTCCACCAGCTTGTATGGTAAAAGCTGGCGGGCTAAGAGTTCAGAGAAGCCAGCTGTCAGACGCCGGGCAAGGGGGTGACTTTGTGACATTGGCTTCTTACGCTCAAACATGTCCTTGACAGACACCTGACTGTGGGCTGATGAGCAGGAACTGCTCAAGGCGAGAGACGGAGTGGCGGATGGTTGAGAGGGGGCAAGGAGGACAGCAGTGGTTGACGTGGCTGAAGATGCTGGACCAGGAGGAGGATGGCGGCTTTGAGTTTGTGTGCTGCTTGTACTCATGTGTTGATCCCATAGGCATTTGTGATGTGCGATCATGTGCCTTCGCAAAGCAGTTGACACAAAAAAAATGCCACACTGCTGAGCTCTGCGATGACGGCATTCTGGTGGTGGCAACAGCATGCATTGATTGGCGTGCTGTCTGGCTGACCCCGGGTGCCGATGCATGCTGTCTGACTGTGCCACTAGCTCCTTGCAACGACCTCCCCATGCTTCCAACTCATCTCCTCCTCTCTGTCTCCCCATCTGAACTTTCCCCCCATTCTTCTTCTCTTCTAGCAGGCACCCACGTGACATCCACGGACGCATCGTCATCATCAACCACTTCACTTGTATCTGACAACTCAACGAAGGAAGCAGCAGTGGGTACAACATCATCATCACACCGTACGTCCATGTCTGTAATGCTGCCTGACTGAGACATATCACTGTTATCTACATCCTCTGTCAATGATGGTTAAGCATCACTAATTTCTTCAAACTGATGTGTAAATAACTCCTCTGACAGATTAAGTGAAGCGGCTGTGGTGCTAGTGTTGGTGGTGGCGGCAGGCGGGCGAGTGGTAACTTGAGAGGTGCCCGAAGCTAAGCTGGAGAAGGATGGTGCGTCAAGGTTCCGAGCGGAAGCTGTAGAAGATTGGGTGTCCTGTGTTAGCCAGTCATCTATGTCCTCAGAACCTTTTCGAGTTCATGGTACGTGGCCTCTGAACACTGGGCATTATTCTAGGGCCAAAGAGAATCACAGCACCACGACCACGACGGCACCTGTGGGGTGGCCTGCCTCTGCCTGTCATTTTTTTTTTAAATGTACACTTACACTACTATTAAACAAGATATGAGTGGTGGCACTGGGCAAGTGGGCACAGTATACGCTGTGAGCCTGACACACAAAAGCAGACTGATGTTTCACAGTCAAAAAAGTTTTTTTTTTTTTTTAAATGTACACTTACACTACTATTAAACAAGATATGAGTGGTGGCACTAGGCAAGTGGGCACAGTATACGCTGTGAGCCTGACACAAAAAGCAGACTGATGTTTCACAGTCAAAAAAGTTATTTTTTTTTTAAATGTACACTTACACTACTATTAAACAAGATATGAGTGGTGGCACTGGGCAAGTGGGCACAGTATACGCTGTGAGCCTGACACAAAAAAGCAGACTGATGTTTCACAGTCAAAAAAGTTTTTTTTTTTTTAAATGTACACTACTATTAAACAAGATATGAGTGGTGGCACTAGGCAAGTGGGCACAGTATACGCTGTGAGCCTGACACACACGCCTGCAGGCAGGCAACTGCAAATAGATTACACAAGCAGACTGATGTTTCACAGTCAAAAAAGTTTTTTTTTTTAATTTACACTACTGTTACACCAGATATGAGTGGTGGCACTGGGCAAGTGGGCACAGTATACGCTGTGAGCCTGATACACATGCTGGCAGGCAGGCAGGCAACTGCAATTAGATTACACAAGCAGACTGATGTTTCACAGTCAAATTTTTTTTTTTAATTTACACTACTGTTACACCAGATATGAGTGGTGGCACTGGGCAAGTGGCCACAGTATACGCTGTGAGCCTGGTACACACGCTGGCAGGCACGCAACTGCAATTAGATTACACAGGAAAAAAAAACATACTGATGTTCTAGCCCCAAAAAGGGCTTTTTGGGGTGCTGTCCTTACAGCAGAGATCAGATGAGTCCTTCAGGACTGTAGTGGACACTGAATACACTAGCCTAGCTATAGATTTCCCTATTAATCAGCAGCAGCTACAATGTCCCTCCTCTCCCTAAGAATGCAGCTTCCGAATGAATCTAAAATGGATTCTGTCCAGGAGGTAGGAGGGTCTGGGAGGGAGGGTCTGCTGCTGATTGGCTGGAATGTGCCTGCTGACTGTGAGGTACAGGGTCAAAGTATTACTCAATGATGACGAATAGGGGGCGGATCAAACATTGCATATGTTCGCCCGCCACGGTGAACGCGAACATGCTATGTTTGCCGGGAACTATTCGCCGGCGAACTATTCGTGGACATCACTACCGGTTGCCTGTCGCTATACACGCTTACCGTGATAATCCGATGCTGTAGTACTGTCTGTGCAGACTTTTACCTCAATGCATATATGGTCCCTTGATGAGACTTATCCTTAGTTCCCAGCTTCTGTAGTGAGACACATGTAGCTGCCTTCTCTTGCCTTGCGCTACGTACGTTTCACCCCTCACGGCATGGGGCTTCTTTCAGCTGTGTCTGATTACGTCACAATTAGGTAACGCTGATTGTAAGACCAAATGCTCCACCTCCATTCACCGAGTGAATTGTAACCAGTCAAAATGAAAGAAACTTTTTGTTTCATTTAAAGGCACAATACACCACTAAGTGGTTACTAGTAGCTTAATTTTTAACGTTGCATATACAATTATTCCAAACATTTCAAACAACAATTACTTATTGTCAAATTTAAGGTTGGTTAGGGAAAGAATTCAAGGATTTGTAGCATTTAAGCTAAGTGCTGAATTAGGCACTATTGGATTAGATAAGGTTAGTTAAAATTTAACACTTTATTTAACATATATACAAAGACAGACAATTTACTTAAATTGGATCACTCTGTAGAAACAAACAATCATAAATTGTTTCTATATCTTATCATTCCAAGTGACCCAACTGTAACATCATAAAACCAAACCTTAACCAAAAGGTAAAGGTAAAATATAAGGGCTACGTGCTCTAGAGAGTACTATAGTGGTGAAGTTTGTATTGAGTAGGTTTCAAGTTTGAGTCATACAGTGCTCACACAGGCTATGCGCTCAAAGGCGTCCTCCTACCTGCGTACTGCTGAGATTTAACTCAGTCAGCCGATTTCTAGCTGATCCCTATCAATCAATATCACAACATTCGTACAGTCTCAGTGTATCTGTCAGGATTTGGATAAAGCTAAAGTTGCTAGGTTTTTGAGGTATATATATATGTATTAGCGATTTCCGTTCAAAGTGCTTATCATCACTACTTGAACTAGTTCTGAAAAATATATAGGCACCATAAGCCCTTTTATCAAATCAGATTATTACCCTTAGATCGCTATATATATATATTTGTAAAAGTAAACACTTTTGAAGCGGCAACAATAGTAGCCAAACAGATTATTCGTAACTTAGTTTCTAACACCACGCTAGAGTTCCAGAGCACGCCCACCGACGCGTTTCGTCACTTGTACGTGACTTCGTCAGGGCATAGGGCCCGCCCAGCCTCAAATGCCGTCTTTTATCCTCCATAGTTGCCATGGTAACGGCTTTTGTATTGCGGAAGTGTCCACCGCAATATCTACGGCTAATAAGTGTTACTCTCCGATATTACTGTTAGGTAATGTGTGATATGTCCGGTGTAGGCAAAATTCATGTCATTTATCTCAGATTGTTATAAGGAGCATTTATGCAGTAATAGAGAGATATCCTCCGACTGACTGAATGATTTTTACAGACACATCAGCAATTACATATGTATTGTTTGTTTTTCACAATAGTGAGTGCGTTCTATTTCTGAAAATCTTTTCATGAAAATATAACAGCAGTTTATGCTAAACAATGTATTATTTGACATAAGGACGAAGGGTTAGATGTTTTTTAAACATAAGTCTATAAGTATGCGTATACTCGTTCTAAAGGTTTTTATTCTCTAGTGTCAAACTGACAATTCAGTATGTATCTATTGAGTATACAAGAATGTAAAGGAATGTATGTCTATATGACTTAGTAAGCTTTATAGATGATTTTATCATAGCACATTTTTGTGAAGTTTACACATCCATCCTATGCTTATCTAAATAAAGGAGCCAAATCCTTGTTGCTCCCTAAGAGGATATGCATATAATTTTCAACTATATATATAGTCATCTTTAGTAGCTACATCCCTTACTTCTTGCTTTATTACCAATCTATAGACTTAGGTATAGATCTTTGATTCGATCTTCAATTAGAGTATGATCTCTAGAGAAAGCTCTTATAAGAGATTGCCTCATTTAAACCCTTTGGTGATGCAGATTTTAGTTCATGTATCCATCTGCATTCTTTTTGAAGTAAAAGTTTGTTAATATCACCCCTTCTGCCCTTAAGTTTTAGTTGTTCTATGGCAAAGAAATGTATCTGATATTTCTCTTGAGGATGAACTGTGTTCATATGCTTAGCTACTGGTACATTTCTGTCCCATTTTATGTCCCCTATATGTTCAAGGACTCTTGTTCTTAATTCCCTTGAGGTTTCACCTACATAGATTAGGGGACATTTGCACATGGCTACGTATACCACTCTCTTGGTTCTACAGTTCATAAATTCCTTTATAGGGTAATTTTTCCCTGTTTTTGGATGAACAAATTGTTTCATTGGGGACATATTTTTACACGCTTGGCAGCGGCCACATTTAAAGAACCCTTTAGTTTCTTGAAGCCATGTTTTCTGAGGATTTTGTACAAAGTGACTCCTAGTCAGGGTGTCTTTCAAATTCTGCGATCTCCTATTAGTTATCTTTGGTCTATCAGCGATAACTTCAGACAATTCAGGGTCCTCCTGTAAAACGTGCCAGTGTTTTTGAAATATGTGTTGGATACTGCTGTGTTTTTCATCAAATGTACCTATAATTCTAATTTGCTGACTGTCTTTATTTCTGTCAGTGTCTATTTTTTCCTGTAGTAGGGGTGCTCTCTCTAGTGCCTTAGCTCTTTGGTAAGCTTTTTTGAGGCATCTATTAGGGTAACCCCTTTCTTTGAACCTTTTTCTTAGCTCTTGAGCTTCCAGTTCAAAATCTTCTAATGAACTGCAGTTGCGCCTAGCCCTCAAATATTGGCCATATGGGATGCCCATCCTTTGGCTTTTAGGATGGTAACTTTTCCAGTTTAGGAGATTATTAGTGGCTGTCTCTTTCCTAAATAATTTTGTACTTAGGGATCCATCGCACTCTTTTCGAATTTCTAAGTCTAGAAAGGAAATGCTTGTTTCTTCAATCATAGAGGTATAGTGCATACCATGAGTATTGTCATTTAGCCATAACATAAAATCATTAAAGTTCTCTTTGGAACCTGTCCATAGTATAAGCACATCATCGATGTAGCGAATGAATAAATCCATATACTTCATAAAGGGATTCATTTCCTCATTGAGGATATATGTATGTTCTATCCAGCCTAAAAACAAATTTGCATAAGTGGGGGCACAGCATGTGCCCATTGCTGTGCCCCTTTTCTGCAAGTATACTTTATTATCAAAAAGAAAGTAATTGTGTTGTAACACAAAATCAAGTAGTTCAATTACAAAGTCATCAGCCTCACTACCTTTTGGGTTTGTCATTTTTAAGAAAAATTGTACAGCCTGTTTTCCTAGAGAGTGTGATATATTTGAATATAAGCTCTCTACGTCAATGCTTGCTAGTAGTGTATTCTCACTAACATAAACATTTTCCAAGCATTTTAGAACTTCTTTAGTGTCTTGGACATATGATGTCAGTGTGTGTACATATTGTCTTAGTTTCTTATCTAAGAAAGTACTGACTTTTTCAGTCAAGTAACCGTTCCCAGATACTATGGGTCTTCCTGGGGGTGACAGTAGGTTTTTGTGAACTTTTGGCAGGCTGTAAAATGTAGCTACTCTGGGTTTCAATTCACTCATATATTGATGTTCTGATTTTGTAATGATTCTTTCACCATACCCTTTGTCTAATATAGATTTCAGTTCTTTTATATATATTAGTGTCGGGTCTTTAGATAAAATTTCATAATTATCTTTATTTGTTAGAATATCAAGACACATCTTTTTGTACTGAGGGTTTGACATGATAACCAAGTTACCGCCCTTATCGGCATTCTTAATTGTTATATCAGTGTTGTTGGTTAATTCTGCCAATGCTTCTCTTTCTTTAAAACTAAGATTCTTTTTAGTTTTACTTTTGCGATTAAGGGCTTCAAGTTCTGTAGTTACCAATGTTACAAATTTGTCTATCGTAGGATATTTGGAGATTGTGGGCATGAAGGTACTCTTAGGTTTCACAATGCTATTTGTTTGTATAGCATCAGTGTCATCATTTTCATCTAGTAATGTTTTCATTAGAGTGACAATTTCTAAATCCTCTTCATCCACTCCCATATCCATAAGGCATGCTTTATTCGCCTCCTTGTGGTATTTGTGTAGTGCCAGTTTTCTGGCAAACAAATGTGTGTCTTTAACCCAATTAAAGGTGTCATATTTGGGGGTAGGGATAAAGGAAAGCCCTTTGGATAGTAAACTATGGTGTTCATGTCTCAGAGTAATTTTTGCCAAATTGATGACTTGTAATTGATTATCTTTCATTTCTGTTTGTTTGGTTTTCTCTTGTTCTGTTGTCTTGTTTTTACATTTGTTTTTGGTGGGAACAGATCTTTCTCTAAAAAAATCCTAGTAATGGATGGTTCCGTCATAGGTGTTATAGCTGTAGTTGTGGTTATTGGTGTTGATTCTTCTTCTGACAATTCTGACTCTGTAGAAGAACTTTCTACTGTGGTATTTTTATCTTTATTTTCCTGTATCTGTCTCACATTTCTACGTCTGTAATTAACTTTATAAATATTGCCTTTTTGATGGTCTGACCAGTCTCTCTGTAGTTTTCTATTTTTTGTTTCACTAAGTTCTTCTTTTAGTTTATCAATATGGAATTTTAGTTTTTGATCTAAAGCCTCAAAATCTTTGTCTGAGGTGAATTTATTGGTTTGTATTCTTGCCTCTTCAACTAATTTTGTTAGTTGCTCATATTGACTTCTTTCATATTCTAATGTCAGTTTCATCAGATCTAATGAGCACTGTGTCAAAATTTCCTGCCACCTTAAGACAAAGTTCTCATCTGGTATGTGAAAAGAAGGTGCTAATTGTATCCTCAGACCCCTAGGAATGAGTTTATTTTTTACATAGTTTTCTAGACTAAAAATCTCCCAAAAGGTCTTAACTTGTTTTTTCATAATTTTAGCTATACTTTTGAAGGCTTCTTCTATGTTTGTAGCTTTTGGACATATATTGCCTACATTTAGTGTAAAGAGCCTTTCGGCCTCCTGCTTCCATTTATCAAAGTCAATATTGGAAGATAGATAGCCCGCCATCGCTATCTATTCTTTTTACCTTTAAGTTCCCAAATTCAAAGGATGTGAATTGAATCACTATTATAATAAGGTTGGTTAGGGAAAGAATTCAAGGATTTGTAGCATTTAAGCTAAGTGCTGAATTAGGCACTATTGGATTAGATAAGGTTAGTTAAAATTTAACACTTTATTTAACATATATACAAAGACAGACAATTTACTTAAATTGGATCACTCTGTAGAAACAAACAATCATAAATTGTTTCTATATCTTATCATTCCAAGTGACCCAACTGTAACATCATAAAACCAAACCTTAACCAAAAGGTAAAGGTAAAATATAAGGGCTACGTGCTCTAGAGAGTACTATAGTGGTGAAGTTTGTATTGAGTAGGTTTCAAGTTTGAGTCATACAGTGCTCACACAGGCTATGCGCTCAAAGGCGTCCTCCTACCTGCGTACTGCTGAGATTTAACTCAGTCAGCCGATTTCTAGCTGATCCCTATCAATCAATATCACAACATTCGTACAGTCTCAGTGTATCTGTCAGGATTTGGATAAAGCTAAAGTTGCTAGGTTTTTGAGGTATATATATATGTATTAGCGATTTCCGTTCAAAGTGCTTATCATCACTACTTGAACTAGTTCTGAAAAATATATAGGCACCATAAGCCCTTTTATCAAATCAGATTATTACCCTTAGATCGCTATATATATATATTTGTAAAAGTAAACACTTTTGAAGCGGCAACAATAGTAGCCAAACAGATTATTCGTAACTTAGTTTCTAACACCACGCTAGAGTTCCAGAGCACGCCCACCGACGCGTTTCGTCACTTGTACGTGACTTCGTCAGGGCATAGGGCCCGCCCAGCCTCAAATGCCGTCTTTTATCCTCCATAGTTGCCATGGTAACGGCTTTTGTATTGCGGAAGTGTCCACCGCAATATCTACGGCTAATAAGTGTTACTCTCCGATATTACTGTTAGGTAATGTGTGATATGTCCGGTGTAGGCAAAATTCATGTCATTTATCTCAGATTGTTATAAGGAGCATTTATGCAGTAATAGAGATATATCCTCCGACTGACTGAATGATTTTTACAGACACATCAGCAATTACATATGTATTGTTTGTTTTTCACAATAGTGAGTGCGTTCTATTTCTGAAAATCTTTTCATGAAAATATAACAGCAGTTTATGCTAAACAATGTATTATTTGACATAAGGACGAAGGGTTAGATGTTTTTTAAACATAAGTCTATAAGTATGCGTATACTCGTTCTAAAGGTTTTTATTCTCTAGTGTCAAACTGACAATTCAGTATGTATCTATTGAGTATACAAGAATGTAAAGGAATGTATGTCTATATGACTTAGTAAGCTTTATAGATGATTTTATCATAGCACATTTTTGTGAAGTTTACACATCCATCCTATGCTTATCTAAATAAAGGAGCCAAATCCTTGTTGCTCCCTAAGAGGATATGCATATAATTTTCAACTATATATATAGTCATCTTTAGTAGCTACATCCCTACTCTGAGATAAATGACATGAATTTTGCCTACACCGGACATATCACACATTACCTAACAGTAATATCGGAGAGTAACACTTATTAGCCGTAGATATTGCGGTGGACACTTCCGCAATACAAAAGCCGTTACCATGGCAACTATGGAGGATAAAAGACGGCATTTGAGGCTGGGCGGGCCCTATGCCCTGACGAAGTCACGTACAAGTGACAAAACGCGTCGGTGGGCGTGCTCTGGAACTCTAGCGTGGTGTTAGAAACTAAGTTACGAATAATCTGTTTGGCTACTATTGTTGCCGCTTCAAAAGTGTTTACTTTTACAAATATATATATATAGCGATCTAAGGGTAATAATCTGATTTGATAAAAGGGCTTATGGTGCCTATATATTTTTCAGAACTAGTTCAAGTAGTGATGATAAGCACTTTGAACGGAAATCGCTAATACATATATATATACCTCAAAAACCTAGCAACTTTAGCTTTATCCAAATCCTGACAGATACACTGAGACTGTACGAATGTTGTGATATTGATTGATAGGGATCAGCTAGAAATCGGCTGACTGAGTTAAATCTCAGCAGTACGCAGGTAGGAGGACGCCTTTGAGCGCATAGCCTGTGTGAGCACTGTATGACTCAAACTTGAAACCTACTCAATACAAACTTCACCACTATAGTACTCTCTAGAGCACGTAGCCCTTATATTTTACCTTTACCTTTTGGTTAAGGTTTGGTTTTATGATGTTACAGTTGGGTCACTTGGAATGATAAGATATAGAAACAATTTATGATTGTTTGTTTCTACAGAGTGATCCAATTTAAGTAAATTGTCTGTCTTTGTATATATGTTAAATAAAGTGTTAAATTTTAACTAACCTTATCTTATTGTCAAATTTAGTTAGCACTTACATCATGGGGATTTACATCTTTATAATCTATTGGGGAGAAAAAATCATAGGGTGAATTGTGAATAAACCAGATATTCATATATGAAGGGGTCAATTTTCCATAAGTATAACAAATACCTGAATATTTGGCTATGTTTCTGAGATGACTGACAATACATATTTATCATTATAAAGATACAAATTGATACAATTTAATTTCCTAGGAAGGGGGCAAAGTTAATCTCCTCTTTCATCCCATTAGGTTTTAGGGAGCATAGATTATATATCCATTTGCACTCCTTTTGTAACAATAATTTGTCCAAGTTACCTCCTCTTTCATTAAGTTGAACTCTTTCCAAACCCCTAAATTTTAAGATAGTCTCATCACTGTTATGATTAAAGTAAAAGTGTCTTGCTACACTACTTGTTTTAATGAGTTTGTTTTTTATATCCCTCTTGTGTTCTTTTATTCTTTCCCTTAGCTCACGATAGGTTTTCCCAATGTAATAACTTGGACAGCTACACTGCACCATATATATCACTCCTTCAGTTTTACAAGTTATATGTCTTCTAATTTTGTGTGTATTACCTTGAATGTCACAGAATATGTCACCCCTTATTAGTTTGTCACATACAGAACATTTTGTGAATCTAAAGTTACCATCTCTATTTTTATGCCTTTTTAACCAGTTATGTTTCTCCTGATCTTTAAATAAACTGCTTACTAGGCTATCCCTCAAATTAGGTACTCGTTTAGCTGTCATGCTAGGTTTAACCCCTGCCATTTTTTCTATTGATTTATCAAGGGTTAGAACATGCCAATGTTTCCTCAAAATAGAAGTTATCATTTCCCATTGCTCATTAAATGTGCTTACGAATCTAATAATATTCTCATCCTTGTTTACTCTTGGATTAGATAAAAGACTCTCTCTATCACTATCTCTAGCCCGACAAAAGGCTTGTTTAAGTCTTTTAGGGGATAACCTCTTTCTTTGAATCTAGATTCCAGGGCTTTTGCCTCCACTTTGATCTATCCATATTTGTACAATTTCTACGATGCCTTAAATATTGGCCCTGAGGGATATTTTTGAGTAAATGTGGTAAATGATGGCTCTCCCAGAACATCACAATATCATCAATAAATCTAAGCCATACGCTAATATGACTTAGATCAAGGTTGGAGGCATCAAGGACTACATCACGTTGCCCATTGCTGTACCCAAGATTTGTTCATAATATTTATTTTGGAAAATTATGAAATTATGAGTTAGGATAAACCTCAAAAGTTCCAGGACAAAATCAGTGTGTCTTTTGTATTTGCTTTGTTTTTACTTGGGGAGACTGCTCTGCTTCTACCTTACCGCTACTGCTTTATTCTAACCTGGACTTACTGCTGTTGCTTTTGACTGCTTATTACCGCATAAAATTTGGAGACAAGGATTAATTACCTTTGGGATACTAACTCCTGCTTTAGGGTTAACTTTACCTAATCGTGGATATATAATTAATTCTTTTTGTGAGCTCCGAAGTTATTGATTTTTCAAAGGGTACCCTTGGAGACAATTTGAATTTATGATATTCTTCTGCAGTGGACACTGTTTAATTACACCGCTATAGTGGCTTTATTCATACCTACATAATTATGTTGTTGTATATTCCAATTAACATTAAATGACTTATTTTTCAGCATACCAAGGTGGGATTTTTCTGATTTTTTATTTTTATGCTTATAGTATTGTGCCAGATAGGGGTAGACTTTTTGGAGCATTTGTGGAAGGGAATTTTTAGTACCTTGCACTTCTGCTCCATGATTTTCTCTTGTTGTTATAATATATATATATATATATATATATATATATATATATATATATATATATATATATATATATATATATATATATGTATGTATGTATGTATGTATGTATGTATGTATATACTGTATATATATATATATGTGTGTGTACATATGTATTTATGTATTTTTATGTGTATATATATATATATACACATATAAGCACATAAATAAATATGTACATATATATAGACACGTATATAAGTGCATTGAAGCCCTATGCAGTTAAGTAAATGAAATCATGAAAAAGCATATTTATGCAATATTCATTTAATCGTGTTATACTATGTATTTACTGTAAATATTTCCCGTTCCGATGTTCTTCACATAGAAGAATATGTTCTATGTATTTTTAAATAGATATTCCTATATATATATATATATATATATATATATATATATATATATATATATATATATGTATACCTATATATTATCATGTATATATAGATATATTATTATTATTTTTCTTTATTTATGAAGCGCCAACAGATTCCGCAGCGCTGCCCATGGGTACAAAGATAAAAGCACACAGGAGAAACAATACAATAAAAGACAATATTTTACAGACAAATACAGGGGGAATTGAGAGCCCTATTCCCGTGGGAACTTACAATCTAGATGGGTAGAGATATATATTGCACCAAAATACTATATATATATATATATATATATATATATATATATATATATATATATATATATCGAACAATACATATGTGATATAGCACTTGTAGACGGATATAGAATTCCCAGGTATACAATGTCAGTGTCTTTAGAAAAGGGGGGGGGGGCAGTGAAGTCCTGTAAAGTAATGCTGGTGATAAGTGGAAAGTATATTACTCACGGACAGTCACCACTAAAATTGATCCAACATTGATATATTTATATACTTTATAACTTTATAACATTTAAACCTCTAAATGTCTGCCTGTTTGTAAGCCACTACAGACAGCCTCTTATCACATGCTTTTTTATTAGCTTTTCACAACAGGTGACTGCTAGTTCATGTGGGCCATATAGATAACATTGTGCTCATGCCCATTGAGTTATTGAAGAGTCAGCACAACACAGCACTAATTGGGTAAAATGCAAGTCAATAGATAATAAATAAAAAGTCATGTGATCAGGGGGCTTTCAGAAGAGGTATGGGGGCCGAATTATCAAGCTCTGAATGCCCCTGTTTCTGCGTGAGCCTTTAGACTCGCCGGAAACAGAAGTTATGAAGCAGCGATCTAAAAAAGACTGCTGCTCCATAACTGGTCCGCCTGCTCTGAGGCAGCGGATAGAAATCAACCCGATCTCATACGATCGGGTTGATTGACACCCCCTGCTAGCAGCCGATTGGCCGCGAATCTGCAGGGGTCGGCAATGCACAAGCAGTTCATCAGAACTGCTTGTGCAATGATAAATGCCGACAGCGTATGCTGTCGGCCTTCATCGATGTGCAGCGGACATGATACGCTACATTGTATCATGTCCGCTAGCACTATGATACGTTGGCCCCATAGAATACAAGGTAATCACAGAGGTAAAAAGTATATTAATATATATGATTATGCAAAACTGGGGAATGGGTAATAAAGGGATTGTCTATCTCTTAAAACAAAAAAATTCTGGTGTAGACTGTCCCTTTAATAGAGCTATAGCTCAGCTCTAAGTGAAAAAGCTCAAGTATGAAACTTTCAATTAAAGATGGAACAGGAAACATCAAGATGGATGAAAAAGTTTAATAATCAACTCACAAATCACTCGGGTACAAAGGAAACAAATGAAAAGAATCACACACTCATATGCTGAACCACCGATATCAGTGGACTGGTGGGACTCTGATGTCACAAGGAGGGTTGAGACTTTGAATTTGAATACAGTGTAGCTCATCACAAATGCAGATAATGGCGGTTCAGCGGTTGGGTGTGTGATTCTTTTCATATGTTTCCATATGTGATTTGGGAGTATTACACTTTTTAATCCATCTTGATGTTCCCTGGTCCATCTTTAATTGGACGTTTCATACATGAGCTTTTTCCCTAAGAGCTGCATTTCCTTACAGGACTTCACTATTTGTTTTTTTCCCTTTTCCTAAGGACACTGACAATGGCCTTGTATACCTGGAGATTCTATATCCTTCTAAAAGTGCTCAATCACATTTGTATCGTTTGTTGTTTACACATTTTACCTACTTATTTATAGAAATATGTACTTAAGAATAAATAGAATAAAATCGCTACCGCATTTTCACATTCCCCATTGAAGTCTATGAACAAAAGAAAGTTTATAAAAAACCTGGGGGTCAGTGGCATGTACTGGATCTTAGGACTTATGTCAGTTTATATCTGGCATACAAAGAAAAGCAGAAACAGGCATATGTTATGAGGTTTTACTTGTAAATAGTTTTTACAAAGGAGGCAGAAGGAATACAGATCTGATGGGAGGTCTTATTTTTATATAGTATAAAGGGTAAAGTAGGGGCATACATCTGATCTGCAGTCTCACTTGGGTATACAGCTGGCATGCATCTGATATTATGTTTCACTCAGGTATATATGGAATGGTTTTAATGGTGACCACAGGGGCAGTCATTTGTTCTAAGGTCTCATTTAGGTATATAGCTGGCATAAATGGGGAAGCAGGAGCATGCATCTGATCATAGATCTCACTTGGGTATATACAGTAGCTGGCCTAAATGGGGCAGCGGGGGCATACATTTAATCATAGGTGTCAATTAAATATGGTATAAAAAGGGCATGTATCTGGTATAAAGGACGTCTCTCTCAAGCATTAAGCTGGCAAAAAATACAATAATTTTTGGTGATTAAATAGCATTTAATTATTTTTTATTAATTATCACTGAGAGTCATGGGTAGGAAAGGAGACAAAAATGTATCTTTGCTTTGGGTCTACTATCACTACTTTTGTCACTGAATGCATCTCCAACCTTATAGGTTGTCAGTGCCAGTTCTCTATGACACCCTTAGTTGGGGGCTGTGACATATACATCACCTTGTTAGACCATGTTCATGTTGGTATCTCAGTGCCCCCTGTCACTATGTTTGCAATTACATTATATTTCTGCTCTTTCTCTTACCTCTCAAGTACGCTTGAAGCTTCTAGAAACAAGAGGAGTGCAAATTATTTTACATAGACTTTGGAATAAGAGATAAAATTGCAGGGTGTATCGTGAGAACAATTATTAATGTGACCGTAATGTAAAATAAGCAGAAAAAAATACTGATTTCATTAGAAAATCACTTTCATCACAACATGTACAGTAAATGAATACCACATGTTATGTAATAATTTATTTATACAAATAAAGAAATGTATTATTATATTAAATTATTTTGCAACAAACTATTACAATTGTGGGACCATGAATTTCAAATAAGGGAAAACGTTTCCTTCTTTTGAAAAACATCTCCTTTTCCCATATTAGTTAATTGAGCCCATTACACAATTAGTGCCCTTCCCTATTTGTAGATAAAGTGGAAAATAATTCCCCCCCCCCAAAAAAAGGTGCGACCAAGTTACAGAGCTCAACTGATTAAATTTTGTAGTACCATTAAGAGATATTTACCAATTTTACATAGAGATAACATGCAATTTTCAATATTGTCACATGGTTGCAGGTATATACCCAGAATCAATTGCAGGACCAATAATACTAAGACTCCAGTATGGTTAGCAAGGATAAAGAGTATAGACCTCCCCTACAGAACCACCCTAAGGCTCACATAGATCCACCTGCCTACTATTTAAGGCCACAGAGCGAGCAATATAATTTTTTTTCCAGCTTTTTTCCACGCAACGGAAATAGCACACTCTTCAGGTTTAGCGCAACTGAAAACCTTGCGTAGAGAGTAAAAAATGTTTTCATTAAACACAACATAAATACATTTAAAATTACGGTTACACTCATATAAACACTATTTAATAAAAATTTAAAAAGCTATAAGGGTTAAAAGGCATTGGTATATGACAAGGGATTTGACTGCAAAGGGCTATTTTGTATATATACATACTTATACATGTCTAAGGGTTAGATTAATGCTAGAAGTTACATTTTTGCGTGCGTTGGGTAGCGCTGGTGTACAAGTTGAAAGTTAAAAATTTGCGCTTGCACAAAACCTGATGCACGCAAAAAGTTAACCACAGGATATTGTGTTCATAAAGCTTTCATTCTGTTGACTGATTTGAATTTGGATATGAAAATCAACCAATAGAAATGCAAGAGCATCCCTATATAAGGGGGAACGTTGTATTCAATCTTCAGTGTGCTGCGGTAACAGCATGAAGACAGGTCAGATGGAAGAAAAGAAGAGGATCAGTTGGAAGAAGAGGACAGCCCCCAAAGAGCCCGGTGTAAATTGGTGAGTACTAACTTTTGGTGTTTAGCTGTAGGTTGTTCTTTTTTTGGGTGTTTTTTTTAGGTTGGGTGGCATTTTTTAGGTTAGCTTTTTTAAACTTAGGTTTTTAAGGGGAGCTCTATCAAATGATGCCCTTTTCTGGTTATTTTTTTAGGATGGGTTTTTTGTAACGTGGTTTTCTTTTTGGTTTTTATTTTTTGTAACATAGGGGATCTTAGGTTAGGGTTCTTGGAGGGTTTAGTGGTTAGGAGTTTGCGTTGAGGAGTTACAGGGTTAATAGGTTAGATGATAGATTGTGATGGGGGTTGTGACAGTTTAGGGGTTAATAGTGTAGGGAGTTTATAGCGGTGGTGTGTGTGTCAGTGTGGTATTATTAGTGTAGCGGGGTAATTTGCGGTGGGGTGTGTGCCGATTTAAGGGTTAATAGTGTAGTCTAGCTAAGTTTACGCTTGAACTAAAGTGCTAAATAGCATTCCACTTGTAATCTGGCCCTAAATACATTTCATGCACCACCCTCTAATTATGGGGGCTGCCATTTTGGAACCTAGGTAACACTACAGGTATCTCATGGAGACCAAACAGGACAGCACTGGAATGACAGCACCCATGACTAGCGGGAAGTGGTATTTAGTGTTTAATATCACTTTAATATTATTAACATTTATGTACAATGCAAACCTCTCAGCACCTGCATTTTATAGTCATATCAATTTATAAATTAAAACACAATTAATTCAAATCACCCTGGTGTTTTACATTTAAAAATAAGAATATAGAAATGTGCAAAAGATATAAGCAAAAAAGTTGACAAAATGTCTTGAAGAAAATATGTGTGTGTTTCACCATCCACAGTTCTAATTTTCTAATTGAATAAAGAGTCGTAAGCAAAATAAAAAAAAGAGAATAATAGAAATAAATATAAGTGATTAAAAGATAGTAAATGTCACCCACTGGTATTTGACACCTCATAAATGACACACTATATACCCTTCAGTCTCTAACAAACGTTGTAGGGAATGTGGGCAAATTGGAACCATGCTCCATATCTGGTGGGATTATTGAATTTACGTGGGATTATCCAGTAATACATTGCTGTCGGTGTTTTATTAAATTAGCTAGTGATCATATTATTGGCATTCATATCCCTCATTCTCCTGAGCTATACCTATTGAACTTACCTCCTAAAATACCTTTATTTTATTGGTGCTCACTTCTCAATATAATGGTAAATTGGGCATAATGTATACCTCAAAGGTAGAAACAAGTTACTGACCATCTTAGAGTAGAGTAATCTGGTATCACACTTTCACTTAAGAAAAATGATACTTCAACCAAATAGGCAAATTGGACACAATAACAATTATTGAATTTTACTGGGACAGTTGGATCTTCTGATGGGCTGTGGCTTATTTATTTCTATTTAACATTTTTAAATTAGTCTTTACCCCTCTTTGCCTTCCTTATTTCTACATTTCTTGTCAATGTACTCTCAGGTCACATGATTATCTGTTTGATGGCAGCTGTACTCTTGATATAACTATTTTAATATTTGTTTGATGATATCTCTCTCTCATTGTTACTGTTACTATTTACCTTATATCCTTGTTGTTATTTATCTAGCATTTGAATCTTTCTTTGTTTGCTTTTGCCTGTTTTGTACCTTGTAACTTATTTCTGCAAAATATAATAACAATTATTAAGCACACAAAATATAGGTGGGGCCCATGTATTCTCCTATAAGGACATTCCTTGATGATATCACAATATAAATAATTATAATCAACTACACTGTCAAAATAATTATAGAAAATATCAGCAATGGCACCACTGATACTATCACATATCAGATCATGCAATAATAAATCTATTGAATCTGCTAATCTGATCTCACCGATATCACAGTGAGGCTCTACCCCAAGGCAATGCATTTCACTATAAGTCACTCAAACTGCAATAAAACATTACCATATATTTTTTTCCCGTTGCATAATTGTTTTTAACTAGGTTTCAATTATTTTCTCCCTTCTTTCTTATTATTTCTCATGAACAGAGTATAATTCTGGAAACAGTATTGCTGGCATTCAGAGGTTTTGGATACTGTGGAACCACCTGCTAATTTAGTAGAGAACAGTGATGCATAGGAAAGCGTGGGAAAAATCTACATCTCTTAAAGAAACACTAAAGTCAAAATTTAACTTTTATGATTCATATAGAGCACACGTTTTTAAAAACTTTCCAAGTTGCTTTCATTACCAAAATGCAAACAATCTTTATATATACATACTTTCTGAGGCACATCTCCTACTGAGCATGTGCAAGAGTGCATAGTACATACAGTAAGTATATGCATTCTGTGATTGGCTGATGGCTGTCACATGATACAGGGGAGGGAAAATGGAACTAACTGAAATTTGCAGAAATAAAATCTACTACTCATTTGAAATATAAAGTAAGTGTTATTACATTGTCTTTTTATTATGTATTTGTTAATTATGCAATTATACTGTATTTACTGGTCCTTTAAAAAGAACTATAGCTTTTAAAATGTAACTACTTGTTCTTTTTTTATCATTTATGATTAAATATATTTATATTGTTTATATTGTTATATCAATTTCTTCCCTGGCTTCCCTGTCAGTATTTTGCCTGGTTACTAAGGGCCCCGTTATCTAAAGCTCTGTGGACTTGTGAGATTTTCTTGACAATAGTGTGTGTAAAACAGGTGTTCCCTACATTTAAGTATGTGAAGGCAATATATACAATGGGGCCTATCTATCAAGCTCTGAATGGAGCTTGAGGCCCCGTGTTTCTGGCGAGCCTGCAGGCTTGCCAGAAACAGCAGTTATGAAGCAGCGGTCACAAAGACCGCTGCTTCATAAACTGTCCGTCTGCTCTGAGCAGGCGGACAGACATCGCCGGAAATAAACCTGATCGAGTACGATCGGGTTGATTGACACCACCTGCTGGAGGCCCATTGGCCGCGAGTCTGCAGGGGGCGGCGTTGCACCAGCAGCTCTTGCTGAATATGGCGAGCGTATTGCTCTCCGCATTCAGCGAGGTCTGGCGGACCTGATCCGCACTGTCGGATCAGGTCCGCCAGACTTTCTTAAATAGGGGCCAATATTGCTAAAAATATCAAAATTTAAAAATCATATTAAACGAATAAATTAAATATTGAAATAATAATATGCAGTAAAAAATTAAAAGCATATTGTTTTCCTTATTGCAAAATGAGTTTTCTCACCTATGTTAGTGGGCTGAACAAAGGCATTCCATGCGCGCAGCTGAAATTTCTCCTCCAGTCTGTTGGATTTTGTAAACATTTTCTCGCAAACTGAAAGGTGGCTATATAGTGTCAATATACACAAAACACTCACTAGCCGCGTAGAAAAACACATTTATACACAAATAGAGGCAATTGTAAGATACTATGGGCCAGTTTCTGAGTTGCGCGCAAAATATCGCTTACACGAAAGCGATATTTGCTCTCAACTGAGTAATACAAGCGCACGCAAATGTCACGAGAGCGCACGTCCATAGGCTCCAATGGGAGCCTCGTTCTTATACCGTGCGATGGCAGCAGATCTTAAATATATATGTATATGAATATATACATATATATATATATATATATATATATATGTGTGTGTGTGTGTGGTATATACACATATTAACACACATATATATATGTATATATTCATATTCATATATATATATATTTACTGGGAACACATACTGTAGTTCCCATAGACCACAATGTAAAGGTTTTTTCTAACATCCCACACCTGCCAACTTCCTATATTAAAAACTGCTTCTTGGAGTTATTTTATTAAAAATAAAAATGCTACAATTTTTATTTTTTAATAAAATACACACTACACTGTATTTTTGGGGCATTTGGGGCACATTTATAAAATTAGCCAGAGATCTGATCTCTGGTTAATTTTATCAGCGCTAATTGCTACCGTGAACTTGCGGTAACAATAACCGGCCACTTTTAATGGCTGGTTATTTATCGCGCGCCCGCAAACAGGCAAATTTGTGCATTAAATTAGTGCTCCACTTGTTATCTAGCCAAATATGTTAAAATCAGACTAATATGATTTGTATTTGCTGTAGGATTTCATTTTTTTAAATGCTGCCCCTTCCCCCTGCTAACTTCTCTCTTCCCAGTGAAGTTTTCCTTCCCAGTGAGCTCTGTTAATTTCCATTTCAGACATCTCAGATAATTCCCTGAGGGCTGCTCTGCAAGGAGTGGTTTTTTACATGTGACCCAGCAAAGTTATAGAAGTTTTATATGAGTTTATTAACCCCTGGCTTTACTACATATTTCTAATGTGTGTGATATTCTTAGGGCAATTCAAACCAAGTACCCTAGAAAGTAAATTATGGGCTTCCACATTTATGCATAAACATTTGGTATGTTATGTGAATATTTGTATTAGAATTCTTTAGGTTATTACTAACTTGTTTTAGAGTTTAGTATTTCTTATTTTACATCTGAAATAAAGGTTATAGCTATTTATACTATATACTTTCTATAGTCCAACATTTTGCAGGGCTAAATTAACATTTCTCGATTTACCTCCCTAAAGATTGATTGATGTTGCTGTTTTTGCTATTGTAATATTCAAAATTCTGACATTTAAATGGCGCAAAAATAATGCATGGATTTAATTCAAATAAAGGTTTGAAGAGGCAATCTAAGGCAGAATCTCAAATTTCACATTGCTCTTTCATACAAAGGTTTATTATTAATTTATTAGAGGTTTAGTCAACGGCATGTTTCTATCGTCTTTCCAGATATCTGTTTCTCATTGTTTCTTTTGAACTGTCTCCATTAAAGGGACATAGTAGTTAAGTTTTTTTGTGTGGTTTTTTTTTTATCTAAAAGAGGGATTTCCAAAAATGTATTACTGTGTTGTATTTAAATAAACAACAACTTATGTTCCTATTCTGAATTATCCAATGGTGTATTGCACACTTAGATTAGTAGGAAGTACAAAACCAGTACTTCAATATTAGTTTAATTTTTTATTTTTTTTTAAACTGCTTTTATTTAACAATTAAGGCAAAAAATAAAGTGCTTTTGTGGCGGTTTACCTGTTTTTAGATGCCCATTTGCCTAGAGACATAAGGATAAGAGATACCATTACTGTATACCCTGCACAACTCCATTACATATGGGACGATCTGTATAGATTGCGGGAGGTAACACTGGGAAATCCGTTCTGAACTCCGCTGTGGGAAAACATATGCTTTTTTGGGGCTTTGTTCATACCTCATATTTGTTTGAGGTTGGAAAGTGTGAGTGTTCCATTGTCTTTTAATAAAACCTCTGCTGTTTTAATGTTTACACTTAGAGGAGTTTGCGCCCTTCTATCTGCTTTTGTACTTGTAATCTAGCCCAAAGTGTGTAAATGCCGCTCTTTAACATATATGATAGACATTTTTGGAGTACAATGTATACTAGCTAGGTCATCACTGGGAACCATTGGACTTTGGGGCAAAATGTGAAGCAGCGCTCTATCCCATATACCTCACCACCCAGCTATATGTGAGCTACTGATTGAACCTATTTAGCTACTATTGTGTCACTAGCAGGGGTGTAGCTACAGGGGTGTTAGTGATCTCACTTGAAGCTGGACATGCACCTTTAGGGGGTGCATTTGTCCCTGCAATCGGTATTGGTGTCTGTGGGGTTCTTGGTTATACAGGTATCATTTCTAGCCCCTCTATTTGCCCACTGCAAAAAAATGTTCATAGTTTAAAGAAAGTGTATACAATGGCCCCTATTTAAGAAAGGTCTTGTGGACCTGATCCGACACTGCGGATCAGGTCCGCAAGACCTCGCTGAATGCGAAAAGCAATACGCTCTCCGTATTCTGCATTGCACCAGCAGCTCACAAGAGCTACTTGTGCAACACCGCCCCCTGCAGACTCACGGCCAATCGGCCCCCAGCAGGGGGGTGTCAATCAACCCGATCGTACTCAATCGGGTTGATTTCCGGCGATGTCTGTCTTTGTGACCACTGCTTCATAACTGCTGTTTCGGAGCTTGATAGATAGGCCCCAATGGCATTTACATTGCGGCAAGATTTCCAAGATGGCTGTCACAGTATTACAGTACAGAAAGACCTGTTACCATATTTGTAGTGGAATGCTGTGAAGCACATGTCCTCTGACACAACTGCAGAGCCTTAGAAAAAAGGAAAGATACTTTAAATTGATATTGAAGGATTTGGAAAAGTGAAAAATCCTCTCTTAAAGACCTTACAGGGCAGTGGTCTAACTATTTAATAATTTAGGGAGAAAATGTGACACCTTAATTAAAAGGACATGATAGTCAAAATTAAACTGCCAAGATTTAGATAGAGAATGCAATTAATAATAAAAAAAAGTCTGTAATTTAACTTTTATTATCAAATTGACTTTGTTCCCATTGTATCCTTAGTTGAAGAACACAGCGGGGAAGACTTAGGAGAGTAAAGATGCCCTGAGCACTTTATGGCAGCTGTGTTTGCAATATTATACAAGGTTGCAAACACTGTTGCTTTATAGAGTCTACCTATATATGCTCTTCAGCTAAGGATACCAAAAGAACAAAGTCAGGTTGATAATAGAAATACAATGAAAAATTGTTTAAAACTTTATGCTCTGTCTTAATATAGCAGTGACTGTCTAATCCCTTTAAGAAGCTTATAATAGTAGCATAATGGGATACCCTGACCCAAGTAATGTACAATTCTGTCAAAGAGATTGCTATCTTGTAATGAAACTGCAGGTTTTAAAATGTAAGATTTAAATACTGAAAGAACCAGTTGGCTCTTTATAAACAATAATACTATAGTAAGGGATTGCAAATCAAGTAAAATAATCTGACACTATTACAATGCGAGTATAAAACCCTAAATTTCTTTTGGCATATTTAGGGTTAAAAACTCCAAAATATAGTTCCCTGGTTTAATATACAGCTCCACCTCCTCTCCTCATCTCCTGATTCCTCCACAGGTTTCACATTGCACCGCACCCCCTTTTTTTCCATATACAGTACATTTGTTTTCTGTTCTGCTGGAGAGAGATCTGTGTTATGTTATTTTATTGAGGGAATATTTTTCCTTCTCCGGCCTAACAAAAGCCTCTTTTTTTTATATGAAAAAAAAACATTAAAAAAATAAGAGAGAGAATGAGGTGAAGTTAATTAGCGAAGAAGGCATACAAACATTGCCTTTAATCGTGTGCCCAGTGAGGCGGTTTTAATGGGATTCGCACTGCTTGTGTGTCATAGCCAAAATCCATGTGTGTTCTCTGTCCAAAAAATAGTCTGGATAACTGAAGCCTCATTTAGTAAAGGAACATGGAAATCTGTAACTTGGGACTGGATAAGGCAAGTGCTTGATATGTGAACTCTCTCTGAATGTATGCAAACTGGGAAAGACAGAATAACTTGCACTACACATGACATAACAGTTCAAAGGTTAAAAGAATGTTAATGTAACCATATTTCACCGCGTGAATGTTATGGTGTTAGAGTATATACTGTGCATTCTAGGTTTAAAGTGATGGTAAACTCTCCCCTTTATAAAAACAGATCTGGAATGTTAGTGATATTTTAGATGCAGTTTAATTCATCAGTTGTAATGAAGATTTGCTATAACTTTTTAATATAGATATGAAATTCAAATATCCTTTGCTTTGCTGCTCACTTCAAAAGTCAATTTTTCTGTGGGCTAAACGTTTGAATTGTTCTCCAATCAGTGCTCTAGCTACAACAGATGTGCCATATGGGGAGAGCGCTGATTGGAAAACAATTCAAACCATTAGCTCACAGAAAAATGTACTTTTCCCTGTGGCTAAGACTTCTGGTTAGGTTATATTTTTATTTTGTTTTTGTGCAGATAAAAAGATATTAAGATACATATCCCCCGCCCCAATGTAGCTGCAGTAAAATATGTACTTTAAACATAAAGCTATCACAATCTAATGCATGTATCTAATATATAGACATGTGTGTTTCGATTCGTGACAAATTTGTTAAATTCAGAGATTCGGATCAATTTGAATTTCCGAATTACGGTAGTACCGAATCTATCGAATAAATCCGAATTAGTTTGCATTTATTCGGTAAATTCGGATGGTCATGGATTACACTAGTATTGTACAGTATATTAGGTTATATCACTCTGCTATGGGTTACACCTAATATACAGTACATAATACTAGTCTAATACACAGCACATCCCACCTAACAGATACCGAAACTCCGAATTTCCGAACCGAACCGAATCGAACCTAATCCAGCCGAATTTATTCGAATTCGAATGAATCCGAAACAAATTAATTCAAATTTTTCTGAATTCGAATCGATCAGAACCGAAATTCGAAAAAATCCGAATCGATCCGAACCGAACCAAAACAAATTTTTAGACCATGCACAAGTCTACTAATATACATTATCCAATATTGTCATCTAATTCACTGAAATCTGGCCATATTTCCATTAACATCACCTAATACTTATGAGTAAGGACACAATCATTTCATATAGAATGCAAGGAAAGTTAAATGTCTAATTCCAGGCACCAGAACACCTACATCCTGTTGCTTTCTAGGCTTGTGAATTGTACATCTTACCTTATAATACAGAGATAACAGCACACTTACCTCTCCTAAAACATAGGTATCAGAGCATGCATTCCTTCCTTCTAATACATAGATCTCAGGACACATACATCTCATCTCCCCGAATGAACAGATATTAAAGAGATATTAAAACCACATTTTTTTCTTTCTTGATTCAGATAGAGCATCCAATTTGTAAGCAACTTTCTGATGTACTCATATTATCAGTTTTTCTTCATTCTCTTGGTATCTTAATTTGAAAAAGCAAGAATGTAAGCATAGGAGCCGGCTCATTTTTGGTTCAGCACCTGGGTAGCGCTTGCTGATTGGCGGCTACATTTAGACATATATATTTAACATATACCTTATACTCTGGGTCATCCATAGCCTTTGCGAGGCCCTAGGCAAGAGAAATTTGTAGGGCCCATTATCCCATCCTCTTTATTCCCCTCTCCCTATATAAGTTCCCCCTGTATGGCCCACCTCTGTCTCAATATTCAGTGTATTCTATATAAGGAATAACAATTGGCTAGATTACGAGTTTTGCGGTAAGAGGGGTGCGGTGTTAACTTGCACGTTATTGTGACCGCTCACTTCCCTACAGCGCTGCTCAGCTTGCTAAGGCACTGTGGCTGAGCTCTGTAGCAACCCAAGGGTTGCAGGTTCGATCCCCGACGAGGTCCACTCAGCCTTTCATCCTTCCGAGGTCAATAAAATAAGCAGCGCCTTGAGACCCTTACGGGTGATTAGCTGCGCTTTACAAGTACCCAATACATACATAACTACATACAGGTTTTCATAAACCCGGCGTTATTAGGCAAGAAGTGAGCATAGAGCAAAATTGAGCTCCATACCGCACTCCAATACCAGCGCCGTTAAGTCAGCGGTGAGCTGGTTGTATGTGCTCTTGCACGATTTTGCCATAGACATCAATGGGGAGAGCCGGCTGAAAAAAAGCCTAACACCTGCAATAAAGCAGCGTAAAGCTCCGTAACGCAGCCCAATTTATTCCTATGGGGAAACTAAATTTATGTTTACACCTAACACCCTAACATGAACCCCGAGTCTAAACACCCCTAATCTTACACTTATTGGTTAATAAGTAATCTGTCGCCCCCAATATCGCCGACACCTACATTATACTTATTAACCCCTAATCTCCCGCCCCCAATGTCGCCACAACCTACCTTATTAACCCCTAATCTGCCGCTCCGGACATCACCGTCACTATAATAAACATATTAACCCCTAAACTGCCGCACTCCCGCTTCGCAAACACTAGTTAAATATTATTAACCACTAATCTGCTGCCCCTAACATCGCCACCAACTACCTACATTTATTAACCCCTAAACCTAAGTCTAACCTTAAACCTAAACGAAGCCGGGAGAAGTCCTCAGCGAAGCGGCAAGAAATCCTCAAAGAAGCCGGGAGAAGTCTTCATCCAAGCCATTCTATTGGCTGATTGGAACAGCCAATAGAATGTGAGCTCAATCCTATTGGCTGATTGGATCAGCCAATAGGATTTTTTCACCTTTAATTCCGATTGGCTGATAGAATTCTATCAGCCAATCAGAATTCAATGGACGCCATCTTGGATGACGCCATTTAAAGGAACCTTCATTCATTGTTAGCCGTCAACAGAAGAGGATGCTCCGCACCGGATGTCTTGAAGATGGACCTGCTCCGCTCTGGATGGATGAAGATAGAAGATGCCGTCTGGATGAAGACTTCTGCCTGTCTGGAGGACCACTTCTGCCGGCTTGGATGAAGACTTCTCCCGGCTTGGTTGAGGACTTCTTGCCGCTTCGCTGAGGACTTCTCCCGGCTTCGTTTAGGATGGATGTCCGGTCTTCAAAACTGTAAGTGGATCTTCAGGGGTTAGTGTTAGTTTTTTTTAAGGGTTTTTCTAAGGGTTTTTTAAGGGTCAAACACATATTTTTAAGTACGCTAACCCAACATGAAAATATGAATATTTCACATTCCAATGTTCTTCACATAGGAGAAAATTTTCTATTTATTCAAAAACACATATTTCTATATATAGCTGATGGTATTTTGGTATAATATATATCTATACACACACACATATATATAGATAGATAGATAGATAGATAGATAGATAGATAGATGGATGATTATAGATAAATATAGATAGATACAGATATATATTGGAATATCTATTTATAAATACTTAGAACATATTCTGCTATGTGAAGAACATTGGAATGTTAAATACTTACAGTAATTACACAGTGTAACACTTTATTAAATATAAATATTGCATACATGTGTTTTTACAGGCTCCAATGCTTTTATATATATGTCTATGGGACCGATTTGTCAAGGGCCGAATGGCCCCTGATGCCCCTGTTTCCGAGCGAGCCTTCACTTTTCCATTTTCTGTCCGTTTGGGACCAAGGCTATTTTTACATTTCTGTGGTGTTTGTGTTTAGCTGTAATTATCCTCCTACTCATTTACTGTACCCACACATATTATATACCGTTTTTCTCGCCATTAAATGGACTTTCTAAAGATACCTATATTTTCATCATATCTTATCATTTACTATAAAAAAATATATATAAAATATGATGAAAAAATTGAAAAAAACACACTTTTTCTAACTTTGACCCCCAAATCTGTTACACATCTACAACCACCAAAAAACACCCATGCTAAATAGTTTCTAAATTTTGTCCTGAGTTTAGAAATACCCAATGTTTACATGCTATTTGCTTTTTTTGCAAGTTATAGGGCAATAAATATGAGTAGCACTTTGCTATTTCCAAACCACTTTTTTTTTCAAAATTAGCGATAGTTACATTGGAACACTGATATCTTTCAGGAATCCCTGAATATCCCTTGACATGTATATATTTTTTTTAGAAGACATCCCAAAGTATTGATCTAGGCCCATTTTGGTATATTTTATGCCACCAATTCACTGCCAAATGCGATCAAATAAAAAAAATCTCTGGGATCCCCTTTGTTCAGAAATAGCAGACATATATGGCTTTTGCTTTTTGGTAATTAGAAGGCCGCTAAATGCCACTGCGCACCACACGTGTATTATGTCCAGCAGTGAAGGGTTTAATTAGGGAGCATGTAGGGAGCTTGTAGGGTTAATTTTAGCTTTAGTGTAGTGTAGTGTAGTAGACAACCCCAAGTGTTGATCTAGGCCAATTTTAGTATATTTCATGCCACCATTTCACCGCCAAATGCGATCAAATAAACAAAATTGTTAACTTTTTCACAATTTTAAGTTTCTCACTGAAATTATTTACAAACAGCTTGTGCAATTATGGCACAAATGGTTGCATATGCTTCTCTGGGATCCCCTTTGTTCAGAAATAGCAGACATATATGGTTTTGGCATTGCTTTTTGGTAATTAGAAGGCTGCTAAATGCTGCTGCGCACCACACTTGTATTATGCCATCAGTGAAAGGGTTAATTATGTAGCTTGTAGGGTTAATTTTAGCTTTAGTGTATAGGTTACCCTCCCACCTGACACATCCCACCCCCTAATCCCCCCTAATCCCTCTCAAACAGCTTTCTTCCTTCCCCCACCCCACAATGGTCACCCCCATCTTAAGTAGTGGCAGAAATGTTTCACAATTTTAGGTTTCTCACTGAAATTATTTACAAACAGCTTGTGCAATTATAGCACAAATGGTTGTAAATGCTTCTCTGGGATCCCCTTTGTGTAAAAAATAGCAGACATATATGACTTTGGCGTTGCTTTTTGGTAATTAAAGGGCGTTAAATGCTGCTGCGCACCACACGTGTATTATGCCCAGCAGTGAAGGGGTTAATTAGGTAGCTTGTAGGGTTAATTTTAGCTTTAGTGTAGTGTAGTAGACAACCCAAAGTATTGATCTAAGCACATTTTGATATATTTCATGCCACCATTTCCCCGCCAAATGCAAATCAAATAAAGAAATCGTTCACTTTTTCACAAATTTTAGGTTTCTCACTGAAATTATTTACAAACAGCTTGTGCAATTGTGGTACAAATGTTTGTAAATGCTTCTCTTGGATCCCCTTTGTTCAGAAATAGCAGACTTATATGGCTTTGGCATTGCTTTTTGGTAATTAGAAAGCCGCTAAATGCCGCTGCGCACCACACGTATATTATGCCCAGCAGTGAAGGGGTTAATTAGGTAGCTTGTAGGGAGCTTGCAGGGTTAATTTTAGCTTTAGTGTAGAGATCAGCCTCCCACCTGAGACCTCCCACTCCATGATCCCTCCCAAAAAGCTCTCTTCTCACCCCCACCCTACAATTGTCCCCACCAGAAAGTCTGCCAGTACTAAAATAAAAGTTTTTTTTTTTTCTTCTGTGTAGGATGCCCCCTTAGCCCCCAACCTCCCTGTCCCCCCCAAACAGCTCTCTAACCCTCCCCCTCTACCTTATTGTGCTCTATCTTGGATACTGGCAGCTGTCTGTTAGTACCGAGTTTACAATAAAATCTTGTTTTTTTGTTTTTTTTCTTCATATTTTTCTGTAGTGTAGCTTCCACCCCTGAAAAAACCAACCCCCACCCCCTCCCAGATCCCTTAGATCAAAATTCCCTTCCTCCTCTCTCCCACTTTATGTTGGAAAAAGGTCTCATAGTGTAGTGCTCCCCCCTGCTCCCGCCACTGTGAACGCGCCTTTCCGCTGCCCCAGTGCATGCACGTGCGTCTGTGTGCGCCCCCTGTGACCAGGCCCACGATCCCGTCCCCCTCTTACTCCTTCCTAACATCGATGGCCGCCCACCCGCCTCCCACATCGGCTCTCACCCACCAACGATCACGATATCCAATGCAGGGTACGTCCTTGGTCGTTAAGGACATTTTTTTAATAAGACGTACCCTGTACGTCGTTGGTCCTTCTTTTTGTGCAATATTTTTTTAATAATTTTTAGTAGCTAGTGTTATTATGTGTGTAGCTGTGTTGTGTAATGTATTTTGTATTTGTTTTGTGACACTTTTTTGTTTAGTGAAACAATTAATCAGAGCTCTGAGGACACACTAACCCCACGAGCGTTAACGTCAGTTGCGCTCAAGCAACCGTGGTTGCTTTCAACTTGTAATATGAGCACAATTTAACTTGCGCGCAAACGTGAATACCCAATATCGCTCGCACACAAGCGTTCACGCTCCACTCGTAATTTGGCCCTATATCTGCCACACTTCTTCATAAAGTACAGATATTAGGTTTATCAGGATTTATGTATTTACAGCACCATACACAGTACATACATTTCTCACCACTTCTAGATTCACAGAAATCAAGACACAAGTATTTCTTTCTAATACACATAACTCAAGTTACACACCTCTTATTCCTCTCAATACACCCTCAGTACACATCCCCCCTTACCTCCTACAAATCAGATGTACAGAGAACCATCTTTCCCAATACACATATATTAAACACAACACCCATGGGATTTTGCAATTAGGAATCCTGAACTCTCTAAAAGCATTTATTGTGTAAGATGAAATGACCCAGCCATTTTCTTGGCAGAGGGCCTGTCTCTCCTATTTAGGGTTAATGCCACTATTTTTTTTTCTCTTTCTTTCTTTTTTTCTTTCTTTTTTTCTGCTGTAGGATATTTCAAGGAGACATTGTACGACGAACCTTCAAAGCTAGAATAAATCGAGACTATGTTTTCCTTAACGATGGCTATTTTCGCAGCTGGGAAAACTTCGTTCACAGACAGAGTGCGCTAAACTTGTGGTTTCTCTTTGGTATAAAAACATCACAGGTTTAATTTCCAGCCCCTCTCTCTGTCGTTTCCCCCCACATTTTCCCGGGCTCAAAATAAAAGAGAAAGCCTGTTCCAGGCTTGGGTATATCAGGATTTCTGTGGCTTTTTGCAAAGGCTCAAATTAAAGTCTGGAATGTTAAAAATGAGCCTCACAGTGCCAGATATAAACAAGGAATAATTTCAGATTGCTCTGAACTGTTCTGAAGTTTAGATTTCAAGTCTCTTATTTGAATAACTGGTTTGCAGCTAATTACAGCACATGTTTCAAAGGCAGCACAGACGGGCAAATTTGTAAAAGCAGAGGAGAAATTTTACTGAAAATTCAGAACTTCAATTTTTTTTACTTCTATTGTTTTTGTTTGTTTGGGTTTTTCTATCTTAGTTTTATAGGTAAAAAATAGCTTTGAGAAAAAAGATTTTTGTCAGAGACATCTTGTTATTCAGTTTGTTTGTGGACCCTTATTAAAAAAAATATAATGCTAATCATTAATTATTTCATTGCACTATTGCTTGTCTGTAACTGGGGTTGATTGTTTTCTACAAAATACACCATTAACCTCAATGGAGATTTTTGTAGATAATGATTTAATAAGATTTTCTGAAGAATTGTGATCAATCACCTAGGTCAGTGATGGCTAACCTTGGCACCCCAGATGTTTTGAAACTACATTTCCCATGATGCTTAGGCACTCTGCAGTCTAGTTGAGAATCATGGGAAATGTATTTCTGAAATATCGGGAATGACAAGGTTAGTTTAGGTGTTTAACCCTTGCAAAGTTAAAGTGATGGCAAACTTTAGCTAATCAAATGCCATATATGTAATCTTTGCCATTAAAAAAGTATATGTGTTACTTTTTTTTTTTAAATCTTTCTGTGAAAATAGTTAAAGGGACATGCCACCCACATTTTTTCTTTTATGATATAGAAAGAGAATGCAATTTTAAACATCTTTCTAATTTACTTATATTATTTGTTTTATTCTCTTGATATTCTTTGATGAAAAGCATATCTAGATATGCTCACTAGCTGCTGATTGGTTGCTGCACATAGAATCCTTGTGTGATTGGCTCACCATGTGCATTGCTTTTTCTTCAACTAAGGATATCTAAAAAATGAAGCAAAATAAATAATGGAAGTAAATTGTAATGTTGTTTAAATTTCTATTCTCTATCTGAATCATGAAAGAAAGATTTCGGGTTTAGTGGCCCTTTAAATTCTTGCCCATAGTAATGCTTCTATTACAATGTTATGCCGGCCCACTGCGATTAACTCTTTTCTTTTTTATGACTAATCCAACAAACATTTAGGGGCCGATTTATCAAGCAGTCAATCGACCCCAATGCATCTGTTTCCACGCGAGCCTTCAGGCTTGCCGAAAACAGTAGTTAAAAAGCAGTGGTCTTAAGACTGCTACTCCTCTGAGGCAGCAGACAGCAATCAGCCCAATCGGATACGATCGGGTTGATTGACAGCCCCTGCTAGCAGCCGATTGGCCGCAAATCTGCAGGAGTCGGCATTGCATAAGTATTTCTAGTGAAATGCTTGTGCAATGATAAATGATGACAGCGTATGCTGTCTGCATTTATCGATATGCGGCAGACAAGATCGCTACAGCGGTTCATGTCCGTCTGCACATTGATAATTCGGCCCCCAAGTATGTGTATCATATGACACTCTTGAAGTTCAGCCCTTTGAAAGCCCTTAAGGACCAATAAATGCAGTAGAATTGCATAACCAACAAGTGAATAATAAAAAGAAAAAGCAATAACACCTACTCTGAATTTCAAATAAGTAGTAGATTTTTTTCTGACAAATTTATTTTTTCTTCCATTTTCTGGCCCCTTGTATCATGTGACAGACATCAGCCAATCACAGACTAGTATACGTATACCCTGTGAGCTTGTACACATGCTCAGTAGGATCTTGTTCCTCAGAAAGTGTGTATATAAAAAAAATGTGCAAAATTTGATAATGGAAGTAAATGGGAAAGTGTCTTAAAACGGCATGCTCTTTGAAGCCAATTGATCCACTATATCTTTATAGTTAATGGTTTTTGTAGTGTCATTGGCCGTTAGACAGACTCGCATGGAGGGCTGAGGGATTGATTTCTGGTGGGATGCGTGGTGTTTTTTGATCCAATCAGGTCCGTCCTCATGACGTGACCAAGCAATAGACCGTGATTGGTTTGGGCTGATGTGAGACACAGCCTATGGGCGGACAAACGCTGGGATATATATATTTGTTTATGATGATGCTAACAGTAGGTGCATTGTGTGCATTTTCATACATATCCTGCTACTGTAATTTTTTACCCCTACTGTTGACTGATCAGGTCAACCATTACTAGCCGAGTAGCCAAGAAAACTTTTTTATTAATCTACATGAGCATTTTGTATTTGTTCTTGATTTGAGCTATGTGGTCTTGTTTAGTCAAATACATGTCGAGAGTTTTGGTAGAATAAAACTCATGCCTATTAGGATTTGTATAGGATGTTACAAGTATAACTTTACAGGCTTTTTAGACTTGGGTCTAAAAATGGGGCTTTGCAGGATTATTGATTTGCTTGTTTATTTTATTGGGTATTTAATTATTTATATCTATTGATGTATCTGTTTTTTATCATTTTGTATTATGTTAAGATATTTTTGTTTATATAGTTATCATGGGAACTTGATTGAATCAGATGTCATCACACAGGTGTCTCTAATTTACAACCCACCAATCACAGCTCCCTAGGTATTTTAAATATTAAGTGTATTTTAGATTTGTTTGTATTAGCCTGATGAAACAGCCCTATGTAGGCTGAGAAACGCGTTAAAACATTTATTTTTATTTTATACTATACACTTGCTGGTCTTTGGACTTTTTTTTGTTCCTGTGGCATGTGCTGAGTGGAGTGTCCCCTGTGCACCACCAGAGATCAGTCAGCTGGGTGACCGAGAAGCTTCAGCCTGTAGGTGCTCTGGAGATGTAAGTGTGACTTGTATTATTTCACTTACCACAGTCAAACTGTGCTGGGCTATTATGGTTCCTTCATTTTCATCTATATAGGAATCCCATATTGGTGGCCTTCTTGGATTTCCCTTTGCAGCAGTGTGCCCTGATATCAGTTAGCTGGACTACTGTGAAGTACCAGCCTGCTCTACAAGCACCACTGTGGTGCTATTTGTCTGTGAGTAGCCATTTGTTATTAGATATCATTGGTTATCTGAAGGTATTAGGCCATGTTGCGCCTTTGTGTTCTCTCTTTTTTCAGATTGTCTTCACCATCAGGATCCTGACCATCCTACGACAGAGAGCTGCCTTTTTCACTCTGGGATTTGATTGGGACTTTTAATACTCAGCCATTGCATTTGTTTGTATGTATTAATATTTGTTTTTCATTTTGGGTTTGCCATTTGGAGAGCGCCCCCCAGAGAAGGTTTTTTTTTGTGTTCCCACATTATCTATTTCTCATTATATAAAATACACATCTATACCTATAAATCTATAGGAATATATATATATATATATATATATATATATATATATACTGTATATAGATATATATATATATATTTATATGTAAATATAGATACATATAGGAAGATGTATTTAAAGGGATAGTAAACCCCAAAATGTTATTTTATGATTCAGATAGAACATACTATTTTAAACAACTTTCCAATTTAATTCTATTATCACATTTTCTTAATTCTCTTGTTATCCATTACTGAAGGAACAGCATTGCACTACTGACAGGAAGCTTAAAATATCTATTTAGCCAATCACAAGAGACAAATGTGTGCAGGCACTAATTAGCAGCAGCTCCCACTAGTGTATGATATGTGCATATTAATTTTTTAACAAGGGATACTAAGAGAACGAAGCACATTTGAAACTAGAAGTGAATTTGAAAGTGTCTTAAAATGACATGCTCTATCTGAATCATGCAAGTTTAATTTTGACTTTCCTATCGCTTTAAGAATAAATAGAACATATTCTGCTATGTGAAGAACATCGGAATCTGAAACATTAATATTTCATGTTGGGTCTAGTTCTCTTGAATATACGCGATCGGATTTACACGCAAGAGTGGGTGTTAGATTAATTTTTCACTTTACATTGACTCCTATGGAAGAAAACGTTAACGCGGTCACAATAATTTTTTTGCACGTGTCGGGTTTACAATAACGAGCAAACTTTTTAGTTTTAACTTGCAAAAACGAGTGCAACCCGATGCATGCAAAAAGCCTCCATTTAGTGGAGTTAAAGTACGAGCATGAGCGCTAATATGTACTCTACACTTAATCTAGCACTTTGATGTGTCATTATATACAATTATTTTTAAGTCTAAGCCAGGGTTTTTCAGATACAGTTAGCTCCTGTCTTTAAAACACCCCCAAAAAACAATATTTTCAGGATTGTTGAAGGGCTTAAACACATAATCCTCAATTCCAATCTTTCTAAAATTCTTGTTCAGTTTAAAAAAAAACAGGATCGGCTGTGATGCTCAATCTACATTTTCTCCACAATGGCACTTTGCTTTTTAGGTCCAAGTATGTGCAGACGGGTGGCCGATATCATTATCATTTATCTGATGTGTGTTATCAGTCAATCTGTGGATGTTAAGTATCTATCAAGTGCCTTTGGCTGTTTAATTCGATGTGCCCATTTTGTTGTCATTATTTAATAGAGATGTGCACAGGCAAAAGATGCATGCAGTCATTAATTTTGTCAGCATATTTGTTAAAGAAATTGTAAATAAAATGTGTTCCCATTATCTCCAATGAGAAGCAAAATCTTATATATATCTTAAATATTTTGTATCCCCAAATGTCACATTTTTTTTCTACCTTGCTACAGCTTTCTCTGTAGCTTCAACCCTTCATCTTTGTATAGGTAAAGCAGGTGTTAACCGACTCTTCCAAATTTTTTAAAATGTGAGAGTAAGTCTAACAAGTTACTTACATACTGGAAATTTGGAAAAATATTATTTCAAGGGAGCAAAAGAGATGTCAAATGACTGGAACACTCCAGGAGCACACAACTGCCTTTGAACTCTAGTCAAAGAGGCAGGGGGGTGTCAATCAACCCGATCGTTTTTGATCGGGTTGAATTCCGGCGATGTCTGTCCGCCTCATCAGAGCAGGTGGACAGGGTTATGGAGCAGCGGTCTTTAGACCGCTGCTTCATAACTGGTGTTTCTAGCGAGCCTGCAGGCTCACCAGAAACACGGGGCATCAAGCTCCATTCGAAGCTTGATAGATAGGCCCCAATGTGATTAAAAATTACTGTGCTTCCCCTAGTCTCCCACCTTCCTATACTAGGTTAAAGCTTGGTTGGACAAACCTGTGTGATTAAAATCAACATTTAGTACCTGACTGACTGTGCCTTACATCAATCATTAGTAATACTTTGGCAGGATTGAGCAGGGAACATTGGACACATAAATTGTCAGATCCGCTGTACATCATTGCAAATGAAAAAGCTTATTATCCAAAGATATTGATATTCCCCTTTCCTGGCCCTTTGTACTGCCCCTGATAAAGAATGAATAAAACAAACAAGCAAATAATTTCATATTTTATTTGGTGATTTATTTATTTTTTGGGATAATTCACCTAATCAGTATAAATTTGGACAAATACTAATTTGTTCAAAGCTAAATGCAAATGTCTAATTTTTAGTTAATACTTGTAAACGGGTGGACTGTGATCACCAAAGTTGATGCTGTCCTTGCATCATATGGGTTATATTTCCAATATATGTTCCAATGAGACAAGAATGATCTTATTGTTTGTATCGTAATTTTTGTTATGTTGAAAAAGGTGTGTTTGGAGCTGAAAATCACAATTGCCTAGATTGGAATTGACCAGGGACGGACTGATCAGTGGGGCAATAGGAGCTGATCTGGGGGCCCAGTATGTAAGGGTGCCCCAAGTGGTGAGGGCTCCTGTTATGCTCACAGTCACAGTTTGCTAATTAAGCTAGCACAGCAGTGACAGTTGAGCTATTCTAACAGTTGTTACTGTGTCATGATTATGGTCTCTTTAACAGGATGGAGCTAAATAGCAGGGTTAGCAGGAAACTGGGCAGATTGCATATAAATAGACTGGAGGCTCAAATATATACAACAGTCCTGTTTATTAGGAGACAGTTACACAGGCAAATAGCAAGTAATGCCCTGAAATAGTTTATACAGCTGGGAAACAGGTACTGTACAAACCGATAGAGCTAATGTTCAGACAGACAAGAGCCAAGTACATAAAGGTCCATTTCAGGGTCAAAGACATTAGTGACCACAACTGGGCTAAGCAAATGTAAATGCCTGTTTCTAGGCTAAGCAAAGGTGAGTTTCCGCTTCTGGGCAAAGCAAAGGGATACCACGCTGCTAGCAGTAGCAGACAATGGCAGTGCTGGAGACAGAATAAACAAATAGGTACAGCAGGCAATAAAGCTGCGAAACTGCAACAGGAAAGTCCAAGCAATAGTAGTAACTATGCCAAATGCAAAAAGGCACTGGAAATATAAGAACAGAGAAGCACATCCTTGATTCAAGAGTAATACAATTTTTATTAAGAGCACATAACAATTTTTATTAAGAGCACATAATCATATGCACTTTTTAGAAGTGAATGATAAAAACGCCTTTAAAACAAACATAATCCGTATGCGGCTCCAGGCGGCTCTCCAGGGCATTCAGCCCTGCTCACAACTTTTTCTCCTTAATCCTCTGCTCAAGGCAAGTAATTCTTAAAAGTTCCTCTAATAAGTAGCACACCAGCTATAGACCCACCTCGTCTACGCGTTTCGTCTGTTTTATGCAGACTTTTTCAAGACATTCAGTTCTGCAAAATGCAGAGACAATTTCAGGACAGTCCAAGATTTAAAGGATGGCAGCAAGTATCCAATTTAGGCAAGGTCACAGGCAGGAAATCTAGTAACAAACAGGAAGCAGGAATAGCCAAGACTCTAATGCCAGAGCAAGGAGTGAAGGCATAGGCTGTTCAATAAGTAGTCAGAGAGCACTTCCCTGATTGGCTAGCTTCCAGAGGGGATGGAGCTGGTAGACTCACATACTGATGATAATATTCTTTCACAAACCCCTGCAAACTAACATCCTCTAGTGGTACAAATAGAGCAAGCCAGACTCAGAACCTGGAGTCCCTGGTTCTATCCCAGGTAGTGCACAGTGATTAAAGTCGCCAGCGACGTCCCCACCGTGCAGTTGGCATTTTGACATGAACAGAGCTTATAAGATCTTGACAGACTGTGAGGGAGCGGGTGGGAGCAGGCAGGCACATTTTATTATAGGACAGCTGCGCTGGTGGTTGTGAGCTGCGGCGGGCAGCAGAGGATCAGGAACTAAAGCAGTGCCCTAGCAGTAACTGAGAAGTTAAGGGTGAGCAAAGTGGGTACCCTGTCCCTGGTGTAGGAGGTCTGTTGCTCTGGGGGCCCTGGAGGGTGGAGGCCCTGGAGTATGGGTCCCTAGCCCTTTATGTTGGTGAATCGGTTGAGGCTGGAAGAGCTTGAGGTTCAGTGACCTGTGGAGAGTCCTGGTTTGTGCTTTTTGCTGCCGTTGTGTATTTTTCTGGTCAAAATCATTATTCCAGTCCTTGTGAATCTCTATTGTTTGAATACATTAGGAAACTCAACAAACATAATAGAAAAGTTAAAAAATATCTAGATTTCCTAAATCGGATTGGTTCATTTCAAATAAAGTTATACTTAAAGGGACACAAAACCCAAATTATTCCTAATTTACTCCTATTGCTATCTTTATTTGAAAAAGCAGGAAAGTAAGCATAGGAGTCGGCCATGTTTGGTTTAATACCTGGGTAGCACCTGCTGATTAGTGGCTAAATGTAGAACAATTTATAACAGGAGTAAAATAGAAAGTTGCTTAACATTGCATGCTCTATCTGAATCATGAAATAAATAATGTGGGTTTTGTGTCCCTTTAAGTAGTTAAGTATTTGGAGGCAAAACACAATCAGCAAATTACAAAGGGAAACATCATAAAAATGAATGAATTGCTATACCCTATTCAAGAGCAAGTAAAGGCTGTACATAGCTGTATTGTTTATAGGGCAGCAAAGGTACAGCCAAAGGGGCCGAATTATCATTGTGCGAGCGGACATGATCCGATATTGCGGACCATGTCCGCTGCACATCGATAAATGCAGACGCTCGACGATGAATACATACGCTCTCAGCATTTATCATTGCACAAGCAGTTCTTGTGAACTGCTGGTGCAATACCGTCCCCTGCTGATTTGCGGGCAATCAGCCGCTAGCAGGGGTGGCAATCAACCCGATCGTATTCGATCGGGTTGATTCCTGGTGATGTCTGTCCGCCGCCTCAGAGCAGGCGGACAGGTTATGGAGTAGCGGTCTTTAGAACGCTGCTTCATAACTTGTGTTTCTGGCGAGCCTGAAGGCTCGCCAGAAACACGGGGCATCAAGCTCTGTTTGGAACTTGATAAATAGGCCCCTATATCTACATATTAGTCAAACAGGGGTATTGCGTATTGTCCCTTTCGTGTATATTTATCTGTGTAGTAATGAGATTGGTAAAGTATAACAAGAGATTTATGTTTCATGTGTAACTATTTCTAGCTTGTACCGATGAGAGGAAACATAAACCAGAAGGCAATACTTTTGCATTTTCATTATCTATTACTTTACTCATCAGGGGGCTTCATCCTTCATAGCATCCCCTGCAAGAAGTCTGCTGACCGACACTTTAAGGATTAATGAGTATTTCCTCCACTCATTAAATGTGACATCAATAGGAACACCCCACTTTGGAAAATGTAACTGTTAGCCACAGTTTTTGATTTGCAACAACTTTAAATTGCTATAAATGATACGTAAAAGGACAGTAAAGTCAAAAATGTTCCTTGATGATTTAGATACAAGATGCAATTTTAAACAACTATTACTTAAAGGGACATTATAGTTGAAAAAGATGACATGCTCTAATCCATTAGAGCGTTTAATTTTAAGGGATAGATTTATCATAGTGCAAGCGGACATGATACGATGTAGCGTATCATGTCCGCTGCACATCGATAAATGCCGACAGCATACACTGTCCGCATTTATCATTGCACCAGCAGTTCTTGTGAACTGCTGGTGCAATGCTGCCCCCTGCAGATTCGCAGCCAATCGGCTGCTAGCAGGGGGTGTCAATCAATCCGATTGTATTTGATCGGGATGATTTCTGTCCGCGGCTTCAAAGCAGGCAGACATGTTATGGAGCAACAGTTATAGTTGAAAAAGATGACATGCTCTAATCCATTAGAGCGTTTAATTTTAAGGGATAGATTTATCATAGTGCAAGCGGACATGATACGATGTAGCGTATCATGTCCGCTGCACATCGATAAATGCCGACAGCATACACTGTCCGCATTTATCATTGCACCAGCAGTTCTTGTGAACTGCTGGTGCAATGCTGCCCCCTGCAGATTCGCAGCCAATCGGCCGCTAGCAGGGGGTGTCAATCAATCCGATTGTATTTGATCGGGATGATTTCTGTCCGCGGCTTCAAAGCAGGCAGACATGTTATGGAGCAACAGTCTTTAGAGTACTGTGTGCTTAACCCTGTTAATGGGATTAAACACACAGTAGAAATACCGCTCGAGATTTGTGGTGCTCTTCTGGTCCTGAGGAGAAAAAGTAGGTGATCCAATCAGCAGTGCTAGTTGCACATCTGATTTGTGCGACTAGCACTGCTGATCGGATCAGCGGCGAGTTCCGCTCGAGACCAGCAGTGCACCATGAGTCCCATGTGGTATTTCTACTGTGCAGTTTCCATTGCAGGGGTTAAACACACAGTGTTGCAGGGTCAATAGTCTTAAATTGCATGCTCTAACAGATTAGAGCATGTCATTTTTCAATTATAATGGCTCTTTAATTTGCTTCATTCTCTTGGTATCCTTTCCTGAAGTGTAAATCTAGGTAGGTTCAGGAGCAGCAATGTGCTACTGTGAGCTAGATTAGTTGTTGCATATATTTTGTCATTGACTCACCTAGTTGTTCAGCTAGGTCCCAGTAGTGGATTGCTGAGAAAGAGATAACACAACTACTTCTGACCTGACATCTGCAAATGAAGTTCAGTCAACTGGACATGATCATAGGGGCCACATTACTCCTCACCATGTTTCTGCTAGGAAGCTTATCTTCTGTTTGACTAAAATAATTAAAATGTTTTCCTTCATCTCAAACCTTACTTGCTGAACTTTCACTCGATCAAACCTTATTCACACTCACCTCACTACCCTCCTTAATCAATCAACCGCTCATGCAGAGACCACAAAAAAAAAAACCATAAAGCCCATTTTTAAAACATCAAAAATTTTACTGAAATTATGAACAAGCATTTTGATAACATTTTATTTTTGAACATATTTCAAGTGTGTTTCGCAAGTTATTTTAATGATTCAATGGAAACAAGAAGTGACCTTGTTTTGTTGAAACGTGAACAGATTATGCATTTCACAAGAAACCCAAATATATAAAACAAATAGTAAAAATGAAAAATTGTGTAAGAATTCTTGGACAATTACTAAAAAGTGAATTTCTGTTTGATTGGAATGAGATTTATGAGGGGCCTTTGGGGCCGATTTACTATTATGCGGGCAGACATGATTCGCTGTAGCGGATCATGTCTGCCCGACATCGCTAAATACTGACAGCATGCACTGTCGGCATTTAAAATTGCACAAGCATTTCTAGTGAAATGCTTGTGCAATGCCGCCCAATGCAGATTTGCGGCCAATCAGCCGCTAGCAGGGGGTGTTAATCATCCCGATCGTATCTGATCAAGCTGAACGCTGTCCGCCGCCTCAGAGATTGCAGACGAGTTAAGGAGCAGCAATCTTACGACTGCTGATTCTTAACTTCCGCTTCAGCAGACCTGATGCGGAGTGGCTCGGAAGCAGCACCCGCTGATTCATAAATTGACCCCTATGTGTAAAGTTTATCACAAGCAGCCAGAAATCAGGTTAAAAAATAATTAAGATGATTGTGACAGTTTTATGGTACCCTGTTTGAATGGAAATGCTAGTTATTAGATGGCTAAATATCACTTTTCTTATGAGTGCCTGTTTTTTTGCCATTGTCTGATTTTGTTTTGCCATTCATTTAATCAGAATTTGACAAAATTTACATTAGAAAATGTCTGAAACATGTTTAAAAACAAAGAGTACACAATCTAGAGTAAAAATGTATATATATTTATATACACATTAGGATTATTGTACAGGTAAACATACTGTACAAAGAGGGTACAAAATATCCTTCATTTTCTCTACTTTTTTTTCTGTCTCTCTTTCTTTCCCTGTTGTAACATATTTTAAAAAGTCTGGATCTTAATGTGGTTTCCATAGGTATAAAATAAAAATAAACTAATAATATTTAGATAAACACAAATATCTAAATATATATATGCAGACACAGGTGTGGCAATTTCTTGGCCCCTTTAATATTGAAGAGGTGCCATTTTCCACTCTCTGTATGACACATGGCACTGCCATCTCAAAAGTGTTCCCAGAGTCAGTACTCAGACTGGCTAGGTTCTAATATCAGGGAGGTGTAAGAGGAAAAGTATAGTCATAAAACCCCCTCACTTTACACTAAGCACACAGACCCGCTCTGTCTCCTTACTTGCTTTTTTTCCCCACCTTGAAAATCACAGGAGCTAAGAATAGAAACATCACACACAATGGGGCTATTTTCTGCTGCTGCCACTTCTATTCAGTTGCATGGAAAGTGTATACTGCAATATGGGGTAACCAAGCGGGCAATGGAAAAAACATAATCTTACTTCCGAATGAAACGTGAACAAATTCTCATTTATACAAATTGTAATAGAACCATGGAATAGCATTTTTTGCAGAGGTGGCAACCTAGAAATACCTGGATGTGATTAAATGATATGCACAGTAAAGATAAATAAATAATACATAAGGTCAAGTAGGGAAACTCTAGCAAGGGCAGAATAACTGTTCCATGCCTAACCTCCTGCATCAAACACAAATTCTCTGCTGCTAAACAAAGATCATTAATAGTATTTCTTATTTTTAAAACTAACTTACAGCTGTGTCAGTTTCATCAGGTGTGATAAGATCGTGCCAGAGACTCTTTTACTTCTATATATATTTTTCTGGTGTAATGGCACTGTATTGTTAACTGAAACTAGAAACAGTTATATACTAAACTGTATACTGTACCCAGAAACCATATATAGGGCTGCATTAAATGTAATTTGTGTTGTGTGTGTTTGTGATGTGATATATATATATGAGTATTATCTGTGTAGTGTATCAGTTGTGTGCTTTGTGTATTTGTGTAGTGTGTGTTTGCAGTGTTGTGTATGTGTAATGTGTATGTGACTGTGTAGTGTGTGTGCAGTGTTTATGTGTGTGGTTGTGTAGTGCATCAGTTATGTTGCGTATGTATCTTGTTTAAAGTGCGTGTTCATTCTTTTGTTGTGTGTGGGTGCAGTCTCATTTGTTTGGTATGTGTAGTGTTTGTGGACTGTGTATAGTGTTTAGCTGTGTATGCATAGAGGCCTATTTATCAAATGTCTGTCGGACTTGATCCGACAGTGCGGATCAGGTCCGACAGACATCACGGAATGCGGAGAGCAATACGCTCTCCGTTATCAGCATTGCACCAGCAGCTCTTGTGAGCTGCTGTTGCAACGCCGCCCCTGAAGACTCGCGGCCAATTGCGGCCGCCAGCAGGGGGTGTCAATCAACCTGATCGTACTCAATTGGGTTGAATTCCGTCGATGTCTGTCCGCCTGCTCAAAGCAGGCGGACAGGTTATGGAGCAGCGGTCTAACTTCTGTTTCTGGCAAGCCTGCAGGCTCGCCAAAAACACAGGCCCTCAAGCTCCATCCGGTGCTTGATAAATGGGCCTCATAGTGTTTGTTTAGCGTGTGTAGTATTTGTGTGGTGTGTTTAGTATTTGGTGTTGGTGTGTGTGTGTAGTATTTGCATGGTGTGTAGAATCATGTGTATAGTATTTGTGTGGTTTGTATAGTATTTAGTTGTGTGTGTGCAGTATTTGTTTACAGTGTATGCAGTGTTTGTGTGGTGTGCATATTATTTGGTAGTATGTGTGGTGTGTGTGGGTGCACAATATTTGTGTAGTGTTTGTGTGTATTGTGGTTTGTGTGCACAATGTGTAGTGTTTGTGTGATGTGTGTGTATTGTTTGGTAGTTTGATTTGCACAGTCTTTGTGTTGTGTGCATAGTATTTGGTTGTGTATGCCTAGGGCCCGATTTATTATAGTGCGAGTGGACATGAAAATGCTTGTGCAATGCCACCCCTGCACATTCACGACCAGCCGGCCGCTAGCAGGGGGTGTCAATCAACCCGATCGTATCCTATCGAGCTGATTGCTATCCACCCCCTCAAGGTGGCGGATGAGTTAAGGAGCAGCGGTCTTAAGACCGCTGCTTCTTAACTTTCGCTTCAAGCGGACCTGAAGCTTCATAAATCGACCCCTTTGTGTTTACATACTGATTGTGTAGTGTATTTAGTGTCTGCTGGTGTGTGTAGTGTTTATGTAGAGTGTGGGTACTGTTCAGTGTTAAACCTTGTTTTCTGTTGCATGTAATTTTTATTGCGTGAACTAGTTTCTTTGAAATTTGACAGGTTTATGACACCCTGTTTGAATGGAAATGCTAGTTATTAGATGTTGAAAAAAGATATCCCTTAACATTGAAAATAATTAGCTGACCAAATTCGCTGCTCAGTCTCTATAGAATGTGGCACGCAGATAGATTTTATATTCAAGTAGGTACCTTTTAGTTTGGTAAAAAAAAAGAAAAACTTGCTAATTTATAAAAATGTAAATCCCCTATTTTGATATTTTTCAGTCATGCTCAGTGGAAGCAAACAGCTAAAAAATAAGCAAATTCATCATGCCCAGTCATGATTTTGCAGCAGAGGTCTGTGGGAATTGTAGTCCTAAATATTGTTTTGTATGGTGCCAAAGCCTGGAAGGCACACGTGCACATACATAGCATACTGTACCCACGTATCACACATGCAGAAACTCATATGTACAGTACATTTTTACAATAGAAAACTTACAGCTAGATTACGTATTTTGTGTTATGAGTGAAAAAGCCTCATAACGCTGCTTTTTCACTACCGCTGCTATTACGAGTCTTGCAGGTATAGCTGTACCGCACACTTTTTGGCCGTAACGCAACGTAACTACAGCACCTTTCAAAAAGTCCTTATTCAATGGGACTTCCATAGCGCCGGTATTATGAGTTTTACCTGTCCGGCCAAAAAGTGAGCGGAACAGCCTATACCGTCAAGATTTGTATCGCCATCTAAAGTCAGTAGTTATGAGTTTTACGTTACAAATCTGTAGCATAAAACTCATAACTAAAGTGTTACCAAGTACACTAACACCCATAAACTACCTATTAACCCCTAAACCGAGGCCCTCCCCCATCGCACACATTATAATAAAATTATTAACCCCTAATCTGCCTCTCCGGACATCGCCACCACTATAATAAAGATATTAACCCCTAAACTGCCTCACTTCCACATCGCAAACACTAGTTAAATTTTATTAACCCTTAATCTGCTGCCCCCAACGTCAACGCCACCACTATACTAAATTATTAACCCCTAAACTTAACCATAAGTCTAACCCTAACACCCCTAACTTTAATATAATTAAAATAAATCTAAATAAAAATTACTATCATTAACTAAATAATTCCTATTTAAGACTAAATACTTACCTATAAAATAAAACCTAAGGCCTAGATTTAGAGTTTGGCGGTAGCCGTGAAAACCAGCGTTAGAGGCTCCTAACGCTGGTTTTAGGCTACCTCCGGTATTTGGAGTCACTCAAAAAAGGGTCTAACGCTCACTTTTCAGCCGCGACTTTTCCATACCGCAGATCCCCTTACGTCAATTGCGTATCCTATCTTTTCAATGGGATTTTTCTAACTCCGGTATTTAGAGCCGTGTCTGAAGTGAGCGTTAGAAATCTAACGACAAAACTCCAGCCGCAGAAAAAAGTCAGTAGTTAAGAGCTTTCTGGGCTAACGCCGGTTCATAAAGCTCTTAACTACTGTACTCTAAAGTACACTAACACCCATAAACTACCTATGTACCCCTAAACCGAGGTCCCCCCACATCGCCGCCACTCGATTAATTTTTTATAACCCCTAATCTGCCGACCGCCACCTACGTTATCCTTATGTACCCCTAATCTGCTGCCCCTAACACCGCCAACCCCTATATTATATTTATTAACCCCTAATCTGCCGTCCGCACGCCGCCGCCAGCTACATTATCCCTATGTACCCCTAATCTGCTGCCCTAACATTGCCGACCCCTATATTATATTTATTAACCCCTAACCTGCCCCCCACAACGTCGCCGCCACCTACCTACAATAATTAACCCCTAATCTGCCGACCGCAAAGAGCCGCCAGCTACATTATAGCTATGTACCCCTAATCTGCTGCCCCTAACACCGCCGACCCCTATATTATATTTATTAACCCCTAACCTGCCCTTCCTAACATCGCCGACACCTAACTTCAATTATTAACCCCTAATCTGCCGACCGAATCTCGCCGCTATTCTAATAAATGTATTAACCCCTAAAGCTAAGTCTAACCCTAACACTAACACCCCCTAAATTAAATATAATTTACATCTAACGAAATTAATTAACTCTTATTAAATAAATTATTCCTATTTAAAGCTAAATACTTACCTGTAAAATAAATCCTAATATAGCTACAACATAAATTATAATTATATTATAGCTATTTTAAGATTAATATTTATTTTACAGGTAACTTTGTATTTATTTTAACCAGGTACAATAGCTATTAAATAGTTAAGAACTATTTAATAGCTAAAATAGTTAAAATAATTACAAATTTACCTGTAAAATAAATCCTAACCTAAGTTACAATTAAACCTAACACTACACTATCAATAAATTAATTAAATAAAATACCTACAATTACCTACAATTAAACCTAACACTACACTATCAATAAATAAATTAAATACAATACCTACAAATAACTACAATGAAATAAACTAACTAAAGTACAAAAAATAAAAAAGAACTAAGTTACAAAAAATAAAAAAATATTTACAAACATAAGAAAAATATTACAACTATTTTAAACTAATTACACCTACTCTAAGCCCCCTAATAAAATAACAAAGCCCCCCAAAATAAAAAAATGCCCTACCCTATTCTAAATTACTAAAGTTCAAAGCTCTTTTACCTTACCAGCCCTGAACAGGGCCCTTTGCGGGGCATGCCCCAAGAAGTTCAGCTCTTTTGCCTGTAAAAAAAAGCATACAATACCCCCCCCCAACATTACAAACCACCACCCACATACCCCTAATCTAACCCAAACCCCCCTTAAATAAACCTAACACTAAGCCCCTGAAGATCATCCTACCTTGTCTTCACCTCACCGGGTATCACACCGATCCGTCCTGGCTCCGATATCTTCATCCAACCCAAGTGGGGGCTAGACATCCACTGAAGAAGTCCAGAAGAGGGTCCAAAGTCTTCATCCTATCCGGGAAGAAGAGTAGATCCGGACCGGCAACCATCATCTTCCAAGCGGCATCTTCTATCTTCATCCGATGAGGACCGGCTCCATCCTGAAGACCTCCACCGCGGACCCATCTTCATCCGGCGACGTCCAACTGAAGAATGACGGTTCCTTTAAGGGACGTCATCCAAGATGGCGTCCCTCGAATTCCATTTGGCTGATAGGATTCTATCAGCCAATCGGAATTAAGGTAGGAATATTCTGATTGGCTGATGGAATCAGCCAATCAGAATCAAGATCAATCCGATTGGCTGATCCAATCAGCCAATCAGATTGAGCTCGCATTCTATTGGCTGATCGGAACAGCCAATAGAATGCGAGCTCAATCTGATTGGCTGATTGGATCAGCCAATCGGATTGAACTTGATTCTGATTGGCTGATTCCATCAGCCAATCAGAATATTCCTACCTTAATTCCGATTGGCTGATAGAATCCTATCAGCCAATCGGAATTCGAGGGACGCCATCTTGGATGACGTCCCTTAAAGGAACCGTCATTCTTCAGTTGGACGTCGCCGGATGAAGATGGGTCCGCGGTGGAGGTCTTCAGGATGGAGCCGGTCCCTCATCGGATGAAGATAGAAGATGCCGCTTGGAAGAAGATGGTTGCCGGTCCGGATCTACTCTTCTTCCCAGATAGGATGAAGACTTTGGACCCTCTTCTGGACTTCTTCAGTGGATGTCTAGCCCCCGCTTGGGTTGGATGAAGATATCGGAGCCAGGACGGATCGGTGTGATACCCGGTGAGGTGAAGACAAGGTAGGATGATCTTCAGGGGCTTAGTGTTAGGTTTATTTAAGGGAGGTTTGGGTTAGATTAGGGGTATGTGGGTGGTGGGTTGTAATGTTGGGGGGGGGTATTGTATGTTTTTTTTTACAGGCAAAAGAGCTGAACTTCTTGGGGCATGCCCCGCAAAGGGCCCTGTTCAGGGCTGGTAAGGTAAAAGAGCTTTGAACTTTAGTAATTTAGAATAGGGTAGGGCATTTTTTATTTTGGGGGGCTTTGTTATTTTATTAGGGGGCTTAGAGTAGGTGTAATTAGTTTAAAATTGTTGTAAGATTTTCCTTATGTTTGTAAATATTTTTTTATTTTTTGTAACTTAGTTCTTTTTTATTTTTTGTATTTTAGTTAGTTTATGTAATTGTAGTTATTTGTAGATATTGTATTTAATTAATGTATTGATAGTGTAGTGTTAGGTTTAATTGTAGGTAATTGTAGATATTTTATTTAATTAATTTAATGATAGTGTAGTGTTAGGTTTAATTGTAACTTAGGTTAGGATTTATTTTACAGGTAATTTTGTTATTATTTTAACTAGGTAACTATTAAATAGTTCTTAAAGGGACAGTACACTGTAAAATTGTTTTTCCATAAATGTATTTTAAATGACTTGTTATATCAACTGCAGAGTATAAAATATTTGAGAAATTGCATTTTCGGGTTTATTTGTGTATCTGAAGTAGCTGGTTTTGTGCTTTGAAACCACAGCCTATTACAATGGGTTGAGCTTCAGGTAATATCAGATCTCATTATGTTATCACTTTCATGTACACAGACTTGCTTCCTTATCTTATATTTGTCTGGAACACCAAAGCTCTATACATAGAGAGAACAATGGAAAATTATCATTTTATTACTTAACTATCATGCCCCCACTGAGGGTGTAATCTCTTCTGCTGGCTGTGTTTACTTAGGCTTGTCAATAGCATATACGCCAGTATCAAAACTTTCAGTATAGGTTGGGAAACCACAAGCTAAATCAGCTATTTCAAATGCTGAAATATGAGTAAAGGAGCTACTTGCAACCAATTTAATACACTCTAGCAGGTAAAAAGGATAATTGGGAATAATTTAAAGGGGAGAAAGTTTTTGGGTGAACTGTCCCTTTAACTATTAAATAGCTATTGTACCTGGTTAAAATAATTACAAAGTTACCTGTAAAATAAATATTAATCCTAAAATAGCTATAATATAATTATAATTTATATTGTAGCTATATTAGGATTTATGTTACAGGTAAGTATTTAGCTTTAAATAGGAATAATTTATTTAATAAGAGATAATTCATTTTGTTAGATGTAAATATATTTAACTTAAGGGGGGTGTTAGTGTTAGGGTTAGACTTAGCTTTAGGGGTTAATACATTTATTAGAATAGCGGTGAGCTCCAGTCGGCAGATTAGGGGTTAATAATTGAAGTTAGGTGTCGGCGATGTTAGGGAGGGCAGATTAGGGGTTAATACCATTTATTATAGGGTTAGTGAGGCGGATTAGGGGTTAATAACTTTATTATAGTAGCGCTCAGGTCCGCTCGGCAGATTAGGGGTTAATAAGTGTAGGCAGGTGGAGGCGACGTTGTGGGGGGCAGATTAGGGGTTAATAAATATAATATAGGGGTCGGCGATGTTAGGGCAGCAGATTAGGGGTACATAGGGATAATGTAAGTAGCGGCGGTTTACGGAGCGGCAGATTAGGGGTTAATAATAATATGCAGGGGTCAGCGATAGCGGGGGCTGCAGATTAGGGGTTAATAAGTGTAAGGTTAGGGGTGTTTAGACTCGGGTACATGTTAGAGTGTTAGGTGCAGACGTAGGAAGTGTTTCCGCATAGCAAACAATGGGGCTGCGTTAGGAGCTGAACGCGGCTTTTTTTGCAGGTGTTAGGTTTTTTTTCAGCTCAAACAGCCCCATTGTTTCCTATGGGGGAATCGTGCACGAGCACGTTTTTGAGGCTGGCCGCGTCCGTAAGCAACTCTGGTATCGAGAGTTGAAGCTGCGTTAAATATGCTCTACGCTCCTTTTTTGGAGCCTAACACAGCCTTTATGTGGACTCTCAATACCAGAGTAATTTTTATGGTGCGGCCAGAAAAAAGCCAGCGTTAGCTTTTCGGGTTGTTACAGACAAAACTCTAAATCTAGCCGTAAGTTAGCTACAATATAACTAATAGTTACATTGTAGCTAGCTAAGGATTTATTTGTATTTCACAGGCAAGTTTGTATTTATTTTAACTAGCTAGACTAGTTACTAAATAGTTATTAACTATTTACTAGCTACCTAGTTAAAATAAATACAAATTTACCTGTAAAATAAAACCTAACCTGTCTTACTCTAACACCTAACATTACACTACAATTCAATAAATTACATTTATTAAATACAATTAACTAATTTACAAATAAAAATAAACACTAAATTAACAAAATAAAAAAGAAATTATCAAATATTTAAACTAATTACACCTAATCTAATAGCCCTATCAAATAAAAAGCCCCCCAAAATAAAAAACCCTAGCCTAAACTAAACTGCCAATAGCCCTTTAAAGGGCCTTTTGCGGGGCATTGCCCCAAAGAAATCAGCTCTTTTACCTGTAAAAAAAAATACAAACAACCCCCCAACAGTAAAACCCACCACCCACACAACCAAACCCCCCAAATAAAATCCTATATAAAAAAACCTAAGCTTCCCATTACCCCGAAAGGGCATTTGTATGGGCATTGCCCTTAAAAGGGCATTTAGCTCCTTTTTGCTGCCCAAAACCCTAAGCTAAAAATAAAACCCACCCAATAAACCCTTAAAAAAAGCTAACACTAACCCCCCCAAAGATCCACTTACAGTTTTTGAAGACCGGACATCCATCCTCAACGAAGCCGGGAAAAGTCTTCATCCAAGCGGGCAAGAAGTCGTCCTCCAGGCGGGCAGAAGTCTTCACCCAGGCGACATCTTCTATCTTCGTCCCTTACGACGCGGAGCGGCTCCATCTTCAAGATATCCGGCGCGGAGCATCCTCTTCTTTCGATGGGCTCTTCAAGAATAAAGTTTCCTTTAAATGACGTCATCCAAGATGGCGTCCCTTGAATTCTGGTAGGCTGATAGAGTTCTATCAGCCAATCGGAATTAAAGGTGAAAAAATCCTATTGGCTGATGCAATCAGCCAATAGAATTGAGCTTGCATACTATTGTACTATTGGCTGATTGGAACAGGTTAAAGTTTTATTTTACAGGTAAATTTGTATTTATTTTAACTAGGCAGTTAGTAAATAGTGAATAACTATTTACTAACTAGTCTACCTAGTTAAAATAAATACAAACTTGCCTGTGAAATAACAATAAAATCTAAGATAGCTACAATGTAACTATTAGTTATATTGTAGCTATCTTAGGGTTTATTTCATAGGTAAGTATTTAGTTTTAAATAGGAATTAGTTAGGTAATGATAGTAATTTTTATTTAGATTTATCTTAATTATATTAAAATTAGGGTTAGGGTTAGACTTTGGGTTAGGTTTAGTGGTTAATATATTTATTAAGTGTTTAGTGATGTGGGAGGCCAGAGGTTAGGGGTTAATAACTTTAGTATAGTGGCAGCGATGTCAGGGGCGGCAGATTATAGGGGTTAATAAGTGTAGGTAGGTGGCGGCTATGTCGGGGGCGGCAGATTAGGGGTTAATAAGTGTAATGTAGGTGTTGGCAATGTCGGGGGCGGCAGATTAGGGATTAATAAGTGTAATGTAGGTGGCGGCGATGTTAGGGGTGGCAGATTAGGAGTTAATAAGTGTAATGTAGGTGGCAGCGATGTCGGGGCCTGCAGATTAGGGGTGTTTAGACTCGGGGTTTATGTTAGGGTGTTAGGTGTAAACATAACTTTTCTTTCCCCATAGGAATCAATAGGGCTGCATTACGGAGCTTTACGCTCCTTTATTGCAGGTGTTAGGCTTTTTTTTAGCCAGCTTTCCCAATTGATGTCTATGTGGAAATCGTGCACGAGCACGTAAAACCAACTCAAAGCGGCACTGGTATTTGTGTGCGGTATGGAGCTCAACACAACCACATTGCCTGCTAACGCCGGGTTTTGCAAACCTGTAATAGCAGCGTTATTAAAGGTGAGCGGTGGAATTAACGTGCAAATTATTACCGAGCCACTCATAACGCAAAACTCGTAATCTGGTCGTTAGGAAGTTAAAAAAAATACTTTAATACTAGAGTTTAAGTTCCAAAAAAACATTTAAATTGTAATTGAAATACTGAAATAAACTCCCCTATTTCATAGTAAAATATAATATAATGTAGTATACACTTCAGTGAGAAGCTTTAGTCTTGGTGTTTCCATTCTATTTAATATTGTTTGGGAACTTGAACGCTGACGACATTAAAGTAATTTTTCCACTGGCTTATGGTGGAAAACATCACTATAGTAAGCAGGGTGATCATGGTTCATGGTGGGGGAGGGGGGGCACAGGAAGGCAGCCATTATGTTTACATGATTAACTATGTATGGCTAGGAATGTTTAGGGAGGCTTTATGCAGCAAATGTATAATATATATAATATTAAAATAGCATATCATAAGAAATGCTTATATAGTTCAATAGGAGTTGGTATATGGAGGTGTCATATGGACCAATAGGACGAGTTATAGAATTAAATAGAGGATTGTGAGGTGTTAAAAGGGGGGGGGGGGGGTGTTGTGTGGGGCAATTTAAATAGTTATATGTGAAGCAATAGGAAATGTTATAGCTGGATAATAAGGAGCAACATAAGGAGTTATACATAGCTATATAAAGCAATATGTGGTGTTATATGGAGAGATTATAGGAAGGAATTATGGAGCAATAGGAGGAACAATATGATGAGATATCTGGGGCATTAAAAGGAGCAATAGGAGAAAATATAGGAACTTGAGCGAAAAAAACAAATTCACGTTTATTAGCAGGCCTTAGTTTAATAGCTCCCTGATCTCTCTCTCCATGATTTATACAGATAAACTTCATCCACGTCTTTGGATCTGATCCAAATGTTTGAACAGATCACACAGTGTTTTTTTTAATGTTTCCTTCTCGTACGGCTGTCAAGCCTGTAAATTTGCACTTTTTTCTGCTGTGTTTTCTTTTATTCAATAATGTCTCAGTTCCAGCCAAGATTTTGCTTGTTCACAGGAATTCAGGCCAATGGGGCCTTTCCTGAATGTCTGAGAGAGGAAATCTTACAAGTAGTGTGCAAGCCGAGGTTAAAAATAACTCCCCTATATAAGAGCAGCGGTTTTCCCTCGTACGGCCTCATTCTCTCTCCTGCTGGTGTACTGTACACTTCTAAAAATTTTGTTCTCCAGATCTCTTCAGGAATCATTTAATTCTCCATCAAATCTCTTCTTGTCTAAAGAGGCATAGCATACATTGCAAAGTACAACATTGGATCCTCCCCTATAGTAAATATAAATATATGTGTCCGTATGTGTTTGCATGTGTATGTTTGTTGATGTTTATGTGTCTGTACTTGTGTGTGTGTTTTTGTGTGTATGTATGTGTTTGTCTCTATGTATCTACAGAATATATGTGTGTTTGTTTGTAAGGTATGCATATCTGTGTGTTTGTTTGGGTATGCGTATTTGTGTGTATGTGTTTGGGTATGCGTATTTGTGTGTGTGTTTGGGTATGCATATTTTTGTGTTTGGGTATGCATATTTGTGTGTGTGTCTTTGGGTATGTGTATGTGTGTGTGTTTGGGTATGCGTATTTGTGTGTGTGTGTTTGGGTATGCATATTTTGTGTGTGTGTGTGCGTATTTGTGGGTATGCGTACCTCTGGGTGTTTGTTTGGGTATGCATATTTGTGTGTGTTTGTGGGTATGCATATCTGTGTTTGCTTGTTTAGGTATGGATATCTGTGTGTATTTGTTTGGGTATGCGTATTTGTTTGTGTTTGTGGGTATGCGTATTTGTCGGTATGGGTTTCTGTGTGTTTGTTTCGGTATGCATATTTGTGTATATGTGTTTGGGTATGCGTATCTGTGTGTGTGTTTAGGCATGCATATCTGTGTGTATGTGTTTGGGTATGCGTATCTGTGTGTGTTTGTTTGGGTATGCATATCTGTGTGTGTTTGTTTGGGTATGCATATCTGCCTGTGTTTGTTTGGGTATGTGTATCTGTGTGTGTTTGTTTGGGTATGTGTATGTACTGTATGTGTGTTTGGGTATGCATATCTGTGTGTGTTTGTTTGGGTATGCGTATTTGTGTGTGTTTGTTTGGGTATGTGTATCTGTGTGTGTTTGGGTATGCATATCTGTGTGTGTGTGTGTGTGTTTGGGTATGTGTATTTGTGTGTGTTTGGGTATGTGTATCTGTATGTGTTTGTTTGGGTATGCGTATCTGTGTGTGTGTGTGTATGTGTTTTTGTGTGTGTTTGGGTATGTGTATCTGTGTGTGTTTGTTTGGGTATGCATATCCAAGTGTGTTCGTTTGGGTATGCGTATCTGTGTGTGTGTGTGTTTGAGTATGTGTTTTTGTTTGTGTTTGGGTATGCATATCTAAGTGTGTTTGGGTATGCGTATCTGTGTGCGTGTGTGTTTGGGTATGCGTATCTGAGTGTGTTTGTGTATGCGTATCTGTGTGTGTGTGTGTGTTTGGGTATGCATATCTGTGTGTGTGTGTGTTTTGGTATGCATATTTTTGTGTGTTTATTTGGGTATGTGTATCAGTGTTTGTGTTTGTAGGAGTGTGTCTGTTTTTGTGTGCCTCTGTGTGCTTAATTTTGTGTGTGTGTCTTTGTATATGTTTTTGAGTGCATGTGTGTGCTTCTGTGAAGGTTTGTCTATGTGTGTGTGTGAATGTTAAAGTGTACATACAGACGGCTAGATTAAGAGTCTTGCGTTATGAGTAAAAAAGCAGCGTTACGCCTCATAACGCTGCTTTTTTACAACCGCTGGTATTACGAGTCTTGCATATTTAGGGGCACCGCACACTTTTTTGGCCTTACCGCAAATCAACTTACGCAAATTGCGTATAGACTTTTTTCTATGGGACTTCCATAGCGCCGGTATTATGAGCTTGTCCTGGGAGGCCACAAAGTGAGCGGTACACCCTATCCCGTCAAGATTGGTAACTCATTCTAAAGTCAGTAGTATGAGTTTTACACTACAAAGCCGTAGCATAAACTCATAACTAAAGTGCTAAAAAGTACATTAACACCCATAAACTACCTATTAACCCCTAAACCGAGGCCCTCCCGCATCGCAAACACTAAAATAAAAATTATTAACCCCTAATCTGCCGCTCTGGACATCGCCGTCATTATATAAACATATTAACCCCTAAACTGCTGCACTCCCGCCTCGGCAAACACTAGTTAAATATTATTAACCCCTAATCTGCTGTCCCTAACATCCCCGCCACCTATCTACATTTATTAACCCCTAAACTGCTGCCCCCAACGTCGCCGTCACTATTCTAAATGTATTAACCCCTAAACCTAAGTCTAACCCTAACACCCCCTAACTTAAATATAATTAAAATAAATCTAAGGAAAATTACTATCATTACCTAAATAATTCCTATATTAAAACAAAATAATTACCTATAAAATAAACCCTAAGCTAGCTACAATATAACTAATAGTTACATTGTATCTAGCTTAGGGTGTATTTTTATTTTACAGGCAAGTTTGTATTTATTTTAACTAGGTAGAATAGTTACTAAATAGTTATTAACTATTTAATAACTACCTAGCTAAAATAATACAAACTTGCCTGTAAAATAAAACCTAACCTAAGTTACACTAACACCTACTACACTACACTACAATTCAATAAATTACCTAAATTAAATACAGTTAAATAAATTAAATACAATTAGCTAAATTACAAAAACAAACCAAACACTAAATTACAGAAATAAAAAGCAAATTACAAGATCTTTAAACTAATTACAATACAATAATTACACTAATCTAATAGCCCTATCAAAATAAAAAAACCTAGCCTAAACTAAACTACAATAGCCTTAAATGGGCCTTTTGCGGGGCATTGCCCCAAAGAAATCAGCTCTTTTACCCTGAAAAAAATACAAACAACCCCCCCCAACAGTAAAACCCACCACCCCACACAACCAACCCCCGAAATAAAACCCTAACTAAAAAAAAATAAGCTCCCCCATTGCCCTGAAAAGGGCATTTGTATGGGCATTGCCCCTTAAAAGGGCATTTAGCTCTATTGCGACCCAAAGCCCTAACCTAAAAATTAAACCCACCCCAATAAAACCTTAAAAAAACCTAACACTAACCCCTGAAGATCCACTTACAGTTTTGAAGATCCGACATCCATCCTTAACAAAGCGGGAGAAAGTCCTCATCGAAGCGGCAAGAAGTCCTCAACGAAGCCGGGAGAAGTCTTCATCCAAGCCGGTTAGAAGTGGTCCTCCAGACGGGCAGAAGTCTTCACCCAGACGGCATCTTCATCCATCCGGCACGGAGCGGGTCCATCTTCAAGACATCCGACGCAGAGTATCCTCTTCTTTCCGACGACTAACGACGAATGAAGGTTCCTTTAAATGACGTCATCGAAGATGGTGTCCCTTAGATTCCGATTAAGGTTGAAAAAATCCTATTGGCTGATGCAATCAGCCAATAGGATTGAACTTCAATCCTATTGGCTGATCCAATCAGCCAATAGGATTGAACTTGCATTCTATTGGCTGTTCCAATCAGCCAATAGAATGCAAGCTCAATCCTATTGACTGATTGCATCAGCCAATAGGATTGAAGCTCAATCCTATTGGCTGATTGCATCAGCAATAGGATTTTTTCAACCTTAATTCCGATGGTGATAGAATTCTGTCAGCCAATCGGAATCTAAGGGACGCCATCTTGGATGAAGTCATTTAAAGGAACCTTCATTTCTTGAAGATGGACCCGCTCCGCGCCGGATGGATGAAGATAGAAGATGCCGTCTGGATGAAGACTTCTGCCCACTTGGAGGACCACTTCTCCCGGCTTGGATGAGACTTCTCCCAGCTTCTTTGAGGACTTCTTGCCGCTTCGATGAGGACTTCTGCCGGCTTCGTTTAGGATGGATGTTGGATCTTCAAAACTGTAAGTGGATCTTAAGGGGGTTAGTGTTAGGTTTTTTAAGGGTTTATTGGGTGGGTTTTATTTTTAGATTAGGGTTTGGGCTGCAATGCCCATCCAAATGCCCTTTTCAGGGCAATGGGGAGCTTAGGTTTTTTAAGTTAGGGTTTTATTTGGGGGGTTGGTTCTGTGGGTGGTGGGTTTTACTGTTGGGGGGGTTGTTTGTATTTTTTTTACAGGTAAAAGAGCTGATTTCTTTGAGGCAATGCCCCACAAAGGCCATTTTAAGGGCTATTGGTAGTTTAGTTTAGGCTAGTTTTTTTTTATTTTGATAGGGGTAATTAGTTTAGGTGTAATTAGTTTAAAGATCTTGTAATTTGTTCTTTATTTTCTGTAATTTAGTGTTTGTTTGTTTTTTTTAATTTAGCTAATTGTATTTAATTTATTTAGGTGTTATTGTAACTTAGGTTAGGTTTTATTTTACAGGTAAATTTGTATTTATTTTAGCTAGGTAGTTAGTAAATAGTTAATAACTATTTAGTAACTATTCTACCTAGTTAAAATAAAATACAAACTTGCCTGTATTAGTTATATTGTAGCTAGCTTAGGGTTTATTTTACAGGTAAGTATTTAGTTTTAAATAGGAATTATTTAGGTAATGATAGTAATTTTCTTTAGATTTATTTTAATTATATTTAACTTAGGGAGTGTTAGGGTTATGGTTAGACTTAGGTTTAGGGGTTAATAAATTTAGAAAAGTAGGCGGCGTTGGGGGGTGGCAGATTAGTGGTTAATAAATGTAGGTAGGTTGCAGCAACATTGGGGAGGGAGATTAGGGGTTAATAAATATAATGTAGGTGTCGGCAATGTTGGGGGCAGCAGATTAGGGGTTAATAAGTATAATGTAGGTGTCGGCGATGTCCGGATCGGCAGATTAGGGGTTAATAAATATAATGTAGGTGTCGGCAATGTCAGGGGCGGCAGATTAGGGGTTAATAAGTGTAAGATTAGGGGTGTTTAGACTTGGGGTTCATGTTAGGGTGTTAGGTGTAAACATAAATTTAGTTTCCCCATAGGAATCAATGGGGCTGCGTTACTGAGGTAAACGCTGCATTTTTGCAGGTGTTAGACTTTTTCTCAGACCGGCTCTCCCCATTGATGTCTATGGGGAAATCATGCACAAGCACATACAACCAGCTCACCGCTGACTTAAGCAGCGCTGGTATTGGAGTGCGGTATGGAGCTCAATTTTGCTCTACGCTCACTTCTTGACTTTTTAACGCGGGTTTATAAAGAACCTGTAATACAGCGCTGTAGGAAAGTGAGCAGTGAGAAAAAAGTGCAATGTTAGCAACGCACCCCTCATAACGCAAAACTCGTAATCTAGCGAGAGACTTTAAAATTGTCTAAAGAAGACATGAGAATTTAAAATTGACTCAACTTTTGTATCTGAAATTATTTTTTGTATTTTTTCTTATGCTTAATACACAGTTACACCCTTTTCCCCTTCAAAACACTTTAGGGCGATTTATCAAAGCACAGCAGACATTTCTAGTGAAATGCTTGTGCAATGCCGCCCCCTGCAGATTTGAGGACAATCGCCCGCTAACAGGGGTGTCAATCAACCCGATCATATCCAATCGGGCTGAATGCTGGTCCCGTCGTCTCAGAGGTGGTGGACGAGCTAAGGAGCAGTGTTCTTAACAGCTCCTGTTTCCGGTGAACCCTGAAGGCTCGTCCGGGAAACAGGTGTATACGGCCCCATTCGGGCCGTGATAAATCAGCCCCTTTGTATCAGATGGTCTGCGGCCACTTCACATGTTGACTAATAGGGGCCCTATTTATTAATGTGCGAGCAGACATGATACGAAGTAGCGTATTATGTCCCACCGCACATCGATAAATGCCGATAGATACGCTGTCGGCATTTATCATTGCACCAGCAGTTCACCAGAACTGCTTGTGCAATGCTGCCCCCTGCATATATTCGCCGCCAATCAGCGCTAGCAGGGGGTGTCAATCAACCCGATCGTATCCTCCTCCAATCTACCATTCAGAGCTTGATAAAGGAGCAGAACCCCCGAAACGTTTGCTCGAATAAAGGTGATTCTTACCTTATGTTGTGTGCACTTGTGTGTTCTATTTTCTACCATTCAGAGCTTCACTGACTAGTTTTTTTCTAGCTAAATGACATAGCGCTACTGGACATATAAATCTCGAATAATTACTTACCTTTAGTTTTATAAAAGTTATTAATACTATGGGGTAGGTTTATCATAGTGCGATGTGGACATGATACAATGTAGCGTATCATGTCCGCTGCACATCGATAAATGCCGACAGCATGCGCTGTCGGCATTTATCATTTCACAAGCAGTTCTTGTGAACTGCTGGTGCAATGCCGCCCCCTACAGATTTGTGGCAATTCGGCCGCTATCAAGGGGGTGTCAATCAACACGATCGTATTCGATCGGGTGGATTTCTGTCCGCGTGCCTCAGAGCAGGCGGACAAGTTATAGAGCAACAGTCTTGATAAATCGGCCCTTAGAGTGGTTGAACTTGAAATATACATATTATGAAATGCAGTGCCTTGATCTCCTCTTCTTATACTGTCTATAGCTGTCAAACTCACACTGATGTCTGTTTTTTACAGATCAAGCTATTGATAAATAAAATAACACTCATGTCATGAAAAAAATCATATTGCACAAATCTCTTTCTGTGTGATCATCTTGGCTCACAAAATCTGCCAACAAACTTACATTTACTAGCTAGCACTTCTGTCACATTAACATCAATTCCATGATTAAAACATTTATATTACATTACAAAATGTATAGTTTATCAAATTCACCCAGTTCAAAATATACAGTCTTACTATTTGTTTCCAAGATAAACTTTGGGGGATATTTATCAAAGTGTCAATCTCGGTGCATTCGCCAGCGTCAATACACTCACCAGACATTGTTGACACGGATCTGCATACGATGCCCTTATTTATTAAAAAAAAAGTCAAAAACAGCACCGTCGAGTTAAATAACAGTCATCAATGTCATAGTTATTGTGTTTTTTCCTAACTTTATTTATACCATTTCATTACTGTCATGAACAAGCACATTTCTCTAAAGCTAATCTTTTATTTTTTCATCTGTTAATGTCCCAAGAAATAGCTAGATTTCTATACCTAAACAAACAATATATATCTTTAGAAAGTTATTTTTATATTTATTTGTCAGAAAAACAATATGTTATTGATACTTTTAGATAAAATTAATGTAAATTTGTATTTCTAGAAGTCATGATATGCTTTTGGGGCCTACTTTACTGAAAGGCTATCGGACATGATCCGGACATTGCGGATTCGCTAGCAGGGGGGTGTCAATCAACCCGATCATATTCGATCGGGTTGAATTGCGGAGATGTCCTGCTCCACCTCCTCAGAGCAGGTGGAGCTTGATACCATAGGCCCCTTTACTCTCATTTTTTTTTTTATAAATGATTACTTATATGCTAGGAATTTGTACATACATTTTCTGTACAAAAAATATATCTTTAGCAAACATATTTTCATGTCCTTAAATGCCTTTTTTTGTTCTTCCTAGAAACATAGAAACATAGATATTGACGGCAGATAAGAGCCATAGGCCAGCAAGTCTGCCCCCACCTTACCTAACGTATAAACTTATCTAGTTCGCTGGATAGCCCCTATGCTTGTCCCATGCATTTTAAAGTCCCCCACAGTGTTTGTTGCTACTACCTCTTGAGGAAAGTTTATTCCATAAATCAATCACTCTTTCTGTAAAGAAGTGCTTCCTCAAATTACTCCTGAATCCTACTACCCTTTAGCTTGAGCTCATGACCCCTTGTTCTGAATTTTCCCATCCTTTATGTAAAATACCACAGCCTCAGTTTTACTAAACCCTTTACTGTACTTTGAAAGTTGCTATCATATCACCTCTTTTCCCTTCTCTCCTCCTAAGCTAATACATATTTAGGTCATTGAGCCCTCATCCTGGTATGTTTTATTTTTTAGACCATTGTACCATTTTGTAGCCCTCCTTTGCACAGCATTCACGTTTGTTAATATCCTTCTGAAGATATGGCCTCCAGAACTGCACACAATACTCAAGATGAGGCCCTAAACTAATGATCTATAATGTGGCCATAAGAACCTTACTATTTCTGCTGCAAATACCTCTACCAATACATCCAAGCATCTCTGCTAGCCTTACTCGCTGCCTTACTACATTGTTTACTAAGTTTTAAATCATCTGAATAATAATTACCACAGTCATGTTCCTCGTCTGTAACCAGTCAGTAAAGTGTCATTGAGTCTGTAATTAAACATTTGGATTTTTTCTTCCCTAAATGCATTATTTTACACTTTGCTGAGTTAAACTTTAGATCCCAGTCGTTTGTCCAATCCTCCAATTGTTGTATATCACTTCTCATTTTGTCTACCCCCCTGGAACATCCACTCTGTTGCAAATTTTTGTATCATCTGCAAAGAGACATACTTTCCCCTGTAGCCCTTTGCTGATATCGCAGATAAATATGTTAAACAAAACAGGCCCCAGAACTGACCCCTGAGGAACACCACTAGTAACAGCCCCCTCTGCTGAATGAACTCCATTTACTAAGACACTTTGTTTTCTGTCCTTAAGCCAGCATTCCACCCAGTTCACAATTTTTGAATCTAGACCAAGGAGATATAGTTTGTGAATAAGTTTATTGTGTGGGACGGTGTCAAATGCTTTGCTGAAATCTAGATATGCTACATCAACTGCTCCTCCCTTGTCTAATACTTTTGTTACATAATCAAAGAAGTCAATTAGATTAGTCTGACATCTAATTACAATATTACACTGTGTGTCCTAATGTCAGCATCAATGTTTATCTTTAATACTAATTTCACATATACATACTTTCAAAGTATAATACACAATGTAACAAATGGCACTTACAAGTTCTTGTCACGCCGCGCCGCTCTAGCCGTTGCTAGGGGTGCAGCATCTCCTTCCCTGCTCGTTGCCAGGGGCTGTGTCGGGTCGGATGGGTGCGGCACTGACATCATCGCTGTATGCTCCCTTCTCCTGATGCCGGTCTAGACGATTGTGGCGCGAATCCTGCGCCTATGTAAGCTTCTATCTAACGATCTATCACTGCCCAAGTATAGGTGTTACTTTGAGCACTCCTGGGAGTGATAAATCATTTTTTCTTATTGCCCTGCTGTGTTTGAACCCTGCCTGTCTGACTACTCTCCCTGCTATACCCCTGAATTGCTGGATCAATACGCAGCTGCTGAACTCTTCCTGTCTGACTACTCTACCTGTTTAACCCCTAAATTGCTGGACTGATATGCTGCTGCTGAACCCTGCCTGTCTGACTATTCTACCTGTTTAACCCCTAAATTGCTGGACTGATATATTGCTACTGAACCCTGCCTGCCTGACTACTCTGCTTATTAACCCTGTTATTCTGGATTGCCTCTTTGTTGCCGAACCCTGCCTGCCTGACCATTCTAGTGGTTTGTCCTTGCACTGCTTTACTGTAGCCGAAACCTGCCTGTCTGACCATTCCAGTGATTTGCCTTGCCATGTTCTGTCGTTGCCATGGGGGACTATTCCTGCCCTGTGGTGAGTGCCGCTCTCCTAATCTTGCTAACTTTCTCTGCTCTGGGATATTCCCTATCATTCTGGCTCGACGCCGGGATAACAAGGACTACTGGCCGAGTTCGGTCTGATAGAGGGGTATCTCACAAGCATTTACAGTTCTGACGAGTGATCAATGACTCAAGTATCGAGCGATTTGATTCATTAGTGATAGTTTAAAATATATATTTGAACCAGATTGGCTGATGTCATAAATCATGTGAATATGTATATTCCAATCAAAAGTGTTGAAAAATTCACTAGATGTGTGGGTTGTTTAGGAGTTTGCGAAAAGTGTTGCGCAAATTTGGTGCGAAGTGGAGAGGGGGACTTGTATGATATGCCTTAAGCATGATGCAAATAGATTTATCAAAAAAATAAAAAGTAAGTTAGCTATATTACTGCAGTGTATTTATTTCATTTTTATCTCTATATCTATTAGTGCAACAAGTTTGGGGCAAAACTTTGCACCAAATTTGGAAAAATATATTGTCCCCTTGCTTTGTAGAGAACAACGACTGTAACATAATCCATAACGTAGTAATGTATTTTTCATTTGTATCCCTATATCTACTAGTGCTCACAATGTGGAGCAATAATATTGTTTGATTAAGAAAGGGTATATAATTTTAATAAAGTTTCTAATTTACTTTATTATGTAATATGCTTCATTCTCTTGCAGCATCCGAACATAACCTTTTCTGTTGTCTTTCAGACCTCCCATTGATTTCTATGGAATCCGCGGGCCTCAAGGGTTGGCGGTTTGAAAACTAGGTACGCTGCGTCAGAATAGACGCGAGCGAAACGCTTAAATGTTTGATAATTGGGAAAAGGGTCAAAAAGAGTTCAATGTGAATTAGAAACATCTAATGACGCAAACATCGATCTGCGTCGGATTAACGATCGCGGGAGCGTATATTTCGTCACGCATTTCAACATTTGACGATCTTGATGATTTGTTAACTATGGCGGATCAATCTTCCGTCAAATACGAGGGGGATTCCAGCGTATTATCAGTTGACGCTTTGATAAATATCCCCCTTTATATGAAAAGGAGAAATAGTTTAAGAAAAGTAGAAGAAATCAGTACTCTTTAATATTTATTTATTAATACCTAAAAAAACAATGTATTTTTACCCCTTATCTGCTCAGTCATTTCACCCCCTGTGTTGAGCTGTTTTGGAGCTTTACGATGCTGTTTACTTTTAAGCACTAGTGGAAGTCATTCCCAATGAGAAACATACACAAACTATACACTGGTTTTTTTTCAGCAGAACCAGGAGATGTACAATGTTGTAACAATAGTGTGTATTTTGGTTTGTTTTTTCTAAACCAGAAGAAAAATGGTTCATCCCCATATAAATAAGCGCCTCCTATAAGCCTCTACTCAAACTAATGTGCATTTATTTATGTCAGGTTATCACTATTAACACAGTGACCACCTGGTTCTTCTAATCTATATAGGGGGTTTATTTTAAAGAGGGATCTGGGCTTAAAACAAGGATTATTTGAGATATAGGCCCGTTTGATGACCTATTATAAGAGCCTAGAGACCCTCACCCTGAAATTTTTTTATTTTTTTTAGTTATAGTAAATTTGTGCATAGTAGAACTAAAAATTGGAATAAATGTTAGCTTTTAGCATAAGGTTTATTGATAAACACTTATATTTTCTGCTGTTATACTTTAATCTGACATTCTCTTCTTCTGTTGCTCTGTCCGCCCTACACAAGTCAGCTTTTTTTTTCTCCATGGGGTTTTTGTACAGCAGCCAATTAGATAGCGTGCCATACTGCACTACAAAAAAAAAAAATCTGATTGGCTGCTGCATGAAAACGACATTAAAAAAATGCGGTCTGGTGACCGAGCTACGGAAGAAGAGGATGTCAGATTAGGGTATAACTTTCCTTTGGTGCAAAAAAAGTGTTTATCAATTAACCTTATCCTAAAAGCTTTAGTTCTACTATGCACATATGTACCTATTTAATTAGTGTTAATTCACTTTAATCTTTTTATACCTAAGTCTCACACTGATTGAAAGAGCAGGCAATGGTTTCTGGGCCTTAAAGGGATATGAAACCCAACATTTTTCTTTCATGATTCAGAACATGCAATTGTAAAAATCCTTCTAATTTACTTCTATTATCTCATTTTCTTTGTTCTCCTTTGTCAAAAATGAGTGTAAGCTCAAGAAGGGGCACGTGCCTGGAGCATTATATGACAGCAGTTTTGCAAGAAAGTTATCCATGTGCAAGACCACTAGAGGGCAGCGCTATTTCCTGCCATGTAGTGCTCCAGATGCCTACCTAGGTATCTCCTCAACACAGAAATCATGGGAACAAAGCAAATTTGATAATAGAAGTAAGTTAAAAACTTTTTTTATATTGTGTGCTATGTCTGAATAATAAAAGAAAAATGTGTTTCACATCCCTTTAAGGGAACTCCCTTCTTTGTGAAGCAGCCCAGCACTTCTGAGGCTTGGTACTTGGCCACCTTGTAAAGGCCTCAGGTGCATAGAGGGGGCCCCTGGGATGACGACACGTGGTCACCATCTGCACTAAAGGCATGGGGGCCGATTTATCAAATGGTGGGCAGACATGATTCGCTGTAGTATAACCACCCGACATTGCTAAATACAGACAGCATATGCTGTCGGCATTTAACATTGCACAAGCATTTCTGGTGAAATGCTTGTGCAATGCCGCCCCCTGCACATTGGCCGCTAGCAGGGGGTGTCAATCATCTCAATTGGATCGGGATGATTACAGTCCGCCACCTAAAAGGAGGCGGAAAAGTTAAGGAGCAGCGTTCTTAGATATAATTATATATCGGTATAGATATATACAGATATATATAGGAATATTTATTTAAAAAAAACTTAGACCATATTCCCCTATGTGAAGAACATTGGAATGTAAAATATTTACAGTAAAACACTTTATTAAAAATAAATATTGCATAAATATAATTTTACATGTATTCAGCAACTTGACTGCAAAGGGCACTTATATATATGTCTCTATATGTGTACTTATGTATTTATGCGTTTATATGTGTACATATGTCTGTAAATACATATATAACACATATAAATACATAAATACATATATACACACATATAAATACATAAATACATATATACACACATATAAATACATAAATACATATATACACACATATAAATACATAAATACATATATACACACATATAAATACATAAATACATATATACACACATATAAATACATAAATACATATATACACACATATAAATACATAAATACATATATACACACATATAAATACATAAATACATATATACACACATATAAATACATAAATACATATATACACACATATAAATACATAAATACATATATACACACACACACATATATATATATATATATACACACATATACATATATACATATATACACACATATAAATACATAAATACATATATACACACATATAAATACATAAATACATATATACACACATATAAATACATAAATACATATATACACACATATAAATACATAAATACATATATACACACATATAAATACATAAATACATATATACACACATATAAATACATAAATACATATATACACACATATAAATACATAAATACATATATACACACATATAAATACATAAATACATATATACACACATATAAATACATAAATACATATATACACACATAAAATACATAAATACATATATACACACAGAAAAAAAACCACAGACCTTTTCACTCAATTGCTGCAATAGCCATCTAACTTTCTACAGTCTCTCCCAGAACACAGAAAAAAACCCACAGACCTTTTCACTCAATTGCTGCAATAGCCATCTAACTTTCTACAGGTAGCCTCTCTGCCAATCCCTTCACTGGCTTCCTCTTGCCTCTAGGATAAAACACACAATTCTCACTCTGACATACAAAGTCCTTAACTGCACTGCTCCCCCCTATATCTCAGACCTTGTCTCCAGATACTCTCCCTCCCGTCCCCTTCGCTCTGCTCATGACCTCCTCCTCTCCTCCTCTCTGGTTACCTCATCGCACTCCCGTTTACAGGACTTCTCCAGACTGGCTCCCATCTTGTGGAACTCTCTGCCTCGCTCCATAAGACTCTCTTCTAGTTTTAAAAGCTTCAAGTGCTCCCTAAAGACTCTACTGTTCAGGGACGCATACAACCTACACTAACCTTTCTTTATACCAGTTCCTCTCCTCCATTGCTATCCCCTGAACCCCTTAGCATGTAAGCCTAAAAGTCCAGCTGTTTGTAGATCACCTACTTAAGAGCTGACTACAACAGTGCGACTCTTGGCAGGGCCCTCTACCCTGTAATTGTTTTGTTGTACTCCCCCTTTTTTATAGCGCTGCGGAATCTGTTGGCGCTCTACAAATAACCGATAATAATAATAATAATAATATAAATACATCTGTACACACATACTGTATATTACATACATATACATATTTAGACATATATATGCATGTATCTCTACGATCGGGTACGATTGGGTTGATTGACAACCCCCTGCTGGCGGCCTATTGGCTGCGAGTCTGCAGGGGGCGGCGTTGCACCAGCAGCTCTTGTGAGCTGCTGGTGCAATGCTGAATACGGCGGGCTTATTGCTCGCCGTAATCAGCGAGGTCTGTCGGACCTGATCCACACTGTCGGATCAGGTCCGACAGACCTTGATAAATAGAGGCCCTCATATATTTGAGCCCTTATAACTTTTTATTGCAATTTAAAAAAAAATATTTTTTATTAGATAGTGTTATTATGATTGTAACTATGTATTTTTGATGTTTTTTTGTGAAACTCTTTAGTCTTGCGTAACATTTAACCAGAGTTCTAAAGAAGCGGTATCCAAACATGCATTAAATTTAATTGTGCTTAAGCAAAAATGTTTACTTTCAACTTGTAATACATGCGCTACTTCTGACACGTGCAAAGAGCCACAATAAACTACTTTTTGCTTGTGCGCAACGGTTAGAACGCCACTTGGTATCTGGCCCTTAATGGAGATATCCATGTATAAATTTAAGATACCGGTTTAAGTACACATGGTTAAGGCAACTATAACGAGGAGATTGTTTGAGTGGATATTTCATTATGTCTTTCAGAAATAGGCAAAATTAATATATAATCTCTCAAAACATTTACCTAAACGTTAAAGTGACATGAATCCCAAATTTTTCATTTCATAATGTAGATAGCAGTAGTTCCCTAAGTAGGCGGTACTGCCCCCTGGGTGGTAGTGGGATTACTGAGGGGGCACTAATAGGCATACGAGGTGGAAGGAGGCACTGGGATTACCATAGGGGGCGCTAGTAGCAAAGGTTTGGAAGAGGATGCTAGTGGGCTTGTTGAAGTATATTTATCATTTTGTTGTGCTTTATCTTAGATGAGCAAAGCAAAACAACCTTTTCACTTTTTAATTAAAGTTTTACTGCTCTTTTCCAAGGCTTCATCAAGGCTGTTTTATCGATGATAGTTCAGGTATATCAGCAACTTACACTTTCTCTCACTACGATAAATTGCAGCCATTTGTACTGTAGACTTGCCAGCGCTGCACATTAGCACAGATTATTAACAATAATAGTGACGTTTAGAATAATTGTGTAGTAGCAGGAAACAAGGGCTGTTGTGCATGTTCTAGTAGCTTTGTACACAGTCAACCTTCTAAGGTTTTTAAAGGGACATAAAACCCAAACATTTTCTATCATGATTCAGATAGAACATACAATTTTAAACAACTCTTCTGTTATCAATTTTCTTTGTTTTTTGTTATCCTTTGTTGAATAGCAGGAACTTAAAGGGCCAGTAAACCCACAAAATAATGTTATATAATTCTGCACATAGTGCAGAATAATACAACATCAGCTTAGCACCATCTTTCTACCTTAAAAGATTTCAGTGAAAAATTGCTACGAAAGTTACTTTTACAGTATGCCGCTCCTGGCTCTACTGAGCGGGCCTGTTTGTTTTCCCTAAGCGCATCGGGCACGCTGTCTATTCACAACTGGCCTGATCGTGCCATTAAACTCAATGTAACTCACTCCGCTCTGGTCTGGTAGCAGGAGCGGGCTACATAGAGTTTAATGGAGCGATCGGGCCGGCTATGAATAGACAGCATGCCCGATGGCTTAGGGAAAACAAACAGACCCGCTCAGTAGAGCCAGGAGCGGCGTACTGTAAAAGTAACTTTCGTAGCAATTTTTCCCTAAAATCTTTTAAGGTAGAAAGATGGAGCTAAGCTGATGTTAAATAATTCTGCACTATGTGAAGAATTATATAACATTATTTTATGGGTTTACTGTCCCTTTAAGTTTAGGCGTGTGCACGTGTCTGCAGCAATCTATGGCAGCAGTTTTGCAACAGTGTTGTACATTAGCAAGAGCGCTACTTCTATCTACTATCTAGATATCTCTTTATTAAATAATAACAAGAGAACTAAGAAAATTTGATAATAGAAGTAAATTGGAATTTAAAAAAAAAAAATATATATTCTCTATCTGAATCATGAAAAAATGGGTTTCATGTCCCTTTAAAGGGACATAAAATCCAAACATTTTCTTTCATGATTCAGATAGATTATACATTTTTAAACAATTTTCCAATTTATTTCTCTAATCAATTTTGCTTCATTTGCTTGGTATCTTTTATTGAAGAAGCAGCAATGCACTACTGGGAGAGAGCTGAACACATTTGTAAGCCAATTAAAATGGGCATACAAGTTCATCCACCAATCAGCAGCTAGCTCCAAGCTCCTGCGCCTATCTAGATATGCTTTTCAACAAAGCATTTCAAGGGAGTGAAGCACATTATATAATAGAAGTAAATTGGAAAGTTGTTTAAAATTGTATGCTCTGTCTGAATCATGAAAGACAAATTTTGTGTTTCATGTCCCTTTAAGTCTTCTGTCATCAGAAATAATCTTGTGGTGCACTACATAACACTTTGGTAAGTAGAATACACTTTCTATAAAGTTGATTTATTGGTACAACAACAACTATGCCCCAAGCAAAGAAATCATCTCCAGATCTCCAACTATGGCAATTTAAGACCCCTGCTAAGTGACATGAAACCAGGGATTGGGAAACTGGTATCCCGCCCTGAAGCTCATCCAACAAATTAACAGTTTTCGAACAGTTTAAAGAGACAGTCCACCTAAATAAAATGTTTTGTTTAAAAAGATAGATAATCCCTTTATTATTCATTGCCCGGTTTTGCATAACCAACACTAAAATCTGAATATGCTTTTTACTTCTGTGATTACCTGTATCAAAGCCCCTGCACACTGCTCCTTGTCTCAGTGCTTTTTTTTTTTAGCTTTTCACAATATTGCATTTTTGTCAATTAGTGCTGGTTCTTGGGAACCCATTATCATTCTCCACAGGGGTGAACACAGTGTTATCTATGGAGCACACATGAACTAGCAATGACTGTTTGTAGTGCAAGATTGTAAAAAGCAAAAAAAAAAAAAAACTGAAAAAATTAGATAAGGGGCGGCTTTCAGGGGCTTAAAAACAGCTAATTTTAGAGGTTATAAAGTTTAATAGAACAATGTTGGTTGTGCAAAGCTGGGGAATTTGTAGTAAAGGTGTTATCTATCTTTTTAAACAATAAAACAAAAATCAAGAAGAATGTCCTGTTAAGTAATTACTAAGGGGCCGATTTATCATGTCCGCCCGACATTGATAAATACCGACAGCATACGATGTTGGCATTTATCATTGCACAAGCATTTCATATGAAATGCTTGTGCAATACCTCCCCTGCACATTCACTGCCAATCTGCTACTAGCGGGGTGTCAATCATCCTCATTGTATGCTTCTTAACTTATGTTTCCGGCAGAAACTGCTGCATTCGCAGCATCATAAATCCACCCCTAAATGTGGACTATCAACTTTAAAAAGCTGGTATCTGAAGATAAAGATAATAAAATTTAATACAATTTAAAAAAAGAAATTCTTTTAAAATTTGAATATGTTTAACTGTTACTCCTTTAGATTGCATTGTGTCATTATTAGGCAGGTGCATTCAGACGCAAACAAATGCTGAATGTGGCAACCACCAGCAGCATTCGGCTATTTTCTAAACCAGAATGCTATTTGTAGATCTAGATCTTCGGCTCCGAAAATAGCCAAATGCCGCTGACTGGTGTCATATTGGGCATTGGTCTGAATGTACATGCCTAGCCATTGTCTTGGTATCTTTTGTTGAAAAGCAGGGACATATGCTCAGGAGCGTGCACGTACCTGGAGCAGTATGTGGCAGCAGTTTTGCAGGAATGTTATCCATTTGCAAGAGCACTAGATAGCTGCAATATGTCCTGCCTTTTAGTGCTCCAGATGCCTACCTAGGTATCTCTTCAACTAAGAATACTATGGGAACTAAGCAAATTTAAAAGCTTGGAAACTGTTTTTGAAAGGTAAACTCTGTCTGAATCATAAAAGTAAATGCTTGGGTGTCGTATCCTTTAAAAACAATACATTCATCATTGTAAAGCTTATACTGTAGAAATATAGTTATATTTTTTTCATTTTTTATGTAACAAAGGGGTCCTTGTTGCTAGAATTACTAAGGCCTAGATTTAGAGTTCGGCGGTAGCCGTCAAAACCAGCGTTAGAGGCTCCTAACGCTGGTTTTGGCCGCCCGCTGGTATTTGGAGTCAGTGATTAAAGGGTCTAACGCTCACTTTTCAGCCGCGACTTTTCCATACCGCAGATCCCCCTACGCCATTTGCGTAGCCTATCTTTTCAATGGGATCTTCCTAACGCCGGTATTTAGAGTCGTTTCTGCAGTGAGCGTTAGAGCTCTAACGACAAGATTCCAGCCGCCTGAAAATAGCAGGAGTTAAGAGCTTTCTGGCTAACGCCGGTTTATAAAGCTCTTAACTACTGTACCCTAAAGTACACTAACACCCAAAAACTACCTATGTACCCCTAAACCGAGGTCCCCCCACATCGCCGCCACTCGATTAAAATTTTTAACCCCTAATCTGCCGACCGCCACCTACGTTATACTTATGTACCCCTAATCTGCTGCCCCTAACACCGCCGACCCCTGTATTATATATATTAACCCCTAACTTGCCCCCCACAACGTCGCCGCAAGCTACTTAAAATAATTAACCCCTAATCTTCCGACCGCAAATCGCCGCCACCTACGTTATCCCTATGTACCCCTAATCTGCTACCCCTAACATCGCCGACCCCTATGTTATATTTATTAACCCCTAATCTGCCCCCCTCAACGTCGCCGACACCTACCTACACTTATTAACCCCTAATCTGCCGAGCGGACCTGAGCGCTACTATAATAAAGTTATTAACCCCTAATCCGCCTCACTAACCCTATCATAAATAGTATTAACCCTAATCTGCCCTCCCTAACATCGCCGACCTACTTTCAATTATTAACCCCTAATCTGCCGACCGGAGCTCACCGCTATTCTAATAAATGTATTAACCCCTAAAGCTAAGTCTAACCCTAACACTAACACCCCCCTAAGTTAAATATAATTTTTATCTAACGAAATAAATTAACTCTTATTAAATAAATAATTCCTATTTAAAGCTAAATACTTACCTGTAAAATACATCCTAATATAGCTACAATATAAATTATAATTTATTATAGCTATTTTAGGATTAATATTTATTTTACAGGCAACTTTGTAATTATTTTAACCAGGTACAACATAGTTAGAACTATTTAAATAGTACTATAGTAAAATAAATCCTAACCTAAGATATAATTAATAACACTACCCTATCAATAAAATTATAAATAAACTACCTACAATTACCTACAATTAACCTAACACTACACTATCAATAAATTAATTAAACACAATTGCTACAAATAAATACAATTAAATAAACTATCTAAAGTACAAAAAATAAAAAAGAACTAAGTTACAGAAAATAATAAAATATTTACAAACATAAGAAAAATATTACAACAATTTTAAACTAATTACACCTACTCTAAGCCCCTAATAAAATAACAAAGCCCCCCAAAATAAAAAATTCCCTACCCTATTCTAAAATACAAATATTACAAGCTCTTTTACCTTACCAGCCCTGAACAGGGCCATTTGCGGGGCATGCCCCAAGAATTTCAGCTCTTTTGCCTGTAAAAAAAAACATACAATACCCCCCCCAACATTACAACCCACCACCCACATACCCCTAATCTAACCCAAACCCCCCTTAAATAAACCTAACACTAATCCCCTGAAGATCTTCCTACCTTGTCTTCACCATACCAGGTTCACCGATCCGTCCTGGCTCCAAGATCTTCATCCAACCCAAGCGGGGGTTGGCGATCCATAATCCGGTGCTCCAAAGTCTTCCTCCTATCCGGCAAGAAGAGGACATCCGGACCGGCAAACATCTTCTCCAAGCGGCATCTTCTATCTTCTTCCATCCGATGACGACCGGCTCCATCTTGAAGACCTCCAGCGCGGATCCATCCTCTTCTTCCGACGACTAGACGACGAATGACGGTTCCTTTAAGGGACGTCATCCAAGATGGCGTCCCTCGAATTCCGATTGGCTGATAGGATTCTATCAGCCAATCGGAATTAAGGTAGGAATTTTCTGATTGGCTGATGGAATCAGCCAATCAGAATATAGTTCAATCCGATTGGCTGATCCAATCAGCCAATCAGATTGAGCTCGCATTCTATTGGCTGATCGGAACAGCCAATAGAATGCGAGCTCAATCTGATTGGCTGATTGGATCAGCCAATCGGATTGAACTTGATTCTGATTGGCTGATTCCATCAGCCAATCAGAAAATTCCTACCTTAATTCCGATTGGCTGATAGAATCCTATCAGCCAATCGGAATTCGAGGGACGCCATCTTGGATGACGTCCCTTAAAGGAACCGTCATTCGTCGTCTAGTCGTCGGAAGAAGAGGATGGATCCGCGCTGGAGGTCTTCAAGATGGAGCCGGTCGTCATCGGATGGAAGAAGATAGAAGATGCCGCTTGGAGAAGATGTTTGCCGGTCCGGATGTCCTCTTCTTGCCGGATAGGAGGAAGACTTTGGAGCACCGGATTATAGATCGCCAACCCCCGCTTGGGTTGGATGAAGATCTTGGAGCCAGGACGGATCGGTGAACCTGGTATGGTGAAGACAAGGTAGGAAGATCTTCAGGGATTAGTGTTAGGTTTATTTAAGGGGGTTTGGTTTAGATTAGGGGTATGTGGGTGGTGGGTTGTAATGTTGGGGGGGGGTATATTGTATGTTTTTTTTTACAGGCAAAAGAGCTGAAATTCTTGGGGCATGCCCCGCAAAGGGCCCTGTTCAGGGCTGGTAAGGTAAAAGAGCTTGTAATATTTGTATTTTAGAATAGGGTAGGGAATTTTTTATTTTGGGGGGCTTTGTTATTTTATTAGGGGGCTTAGAGTAGGTGTAATTAGTTTAAAATTGTTGTAATATTTTTCTTATGTTTGTAAATATTTTATTATTTTCTGTAACTTAGTTCTTTTTTATTTTTTGTACTTTAGATAGTTTATTTAATTGTATTTATTTGTAGCAATTGTGTTTAATTAATTTATTGATAGTGTAGTGTTAGGTTAATTGTAGGTAATTGTAGGTAGTTTATTTAATTATTTTATTGATAGGGTAGTGTTAGGTTTAATTATATCTTAGGTTAGGATTTATTTTACAGGTAAATTTGTTATTATTTTAACTAGGTAACTATTAAATAGTTCTTAACTATTTAATAGCTATTGTACCTGGTTAAAATAATTACAAAGTTGCCTGTAAAATAAATATTAATCCTAAAATAGCTATAATATAATTATAATTTATATTGTAGCTATATTAGGATGTATTTTACAGGTAAGTATTTAGCTTTAAATAGGAATTATTTATTTAATAAGAGTTAATTTATTTCGTTAGATAAAAATTATATTTAACTTAGGGGGGTGTTAGTGTTAGGGTTAGACTTAGCTTTAGGGGTTAATACATTTATTAGAATAGCGGTGAGCTCCGGTCGGCAGATTAGGGGTTAATAATTGAAGGTAGGTGTCGGCGATGTTAGGGAGGGCAGATTAGGGGTTAATACTATTTATGATAGGGTTAGTGAGGCGGATTAGGGGTTAATAACTTTATTATAGTAGCGCTCAGGTCCGCTCGGCAGATTAGGGGTTAATAAGTGTAGGCAGGTGTCGGCGACGTTGTGGGGGGCAGATTAGGGGTTAATAAATATAACATAGGGGTCGGCGATGTTAGGGCAGCAGATTAGGGGTACATAGGGATAACGTAGGTGGCGGCGGTTTACGGAGCGGCAGATTAGGGGTTAAAAGTGTAATGCAGGGGTCAGCGATAGCGGGGGCGGCAGATTAGGGGTTAATAAGTGTAAGGTTAGGGGTGTTTAGACTCGGGGTACATGTTAGAGTGTTAGGTGCAGACGTAGGAAGTGTTTCCCCATAGGAAACAATGGGGCTGCGTTAAGAGCTGAACGCTGCTTTTTTGCAGGTGTTAGGTTTTTTTTCAGCTCAAACTGCCCCATTGTTTCCTATGGGAGAATCGTGCACGAGCACGTTTTTGATGCCGGCCGCGTCCGTAAGCAACTCTGGTATCGAGAGTTGCATTTGCGGTAAATATGCTCTACGCTCCTTTTTTGGAGCCTAACGCAGCATTTGTTTGAACTCTCGATACCAGAGTTAAATTTATGGTGCGGCCAGAAAAAAACCCGCGGAGCGTTAACAGCCCTTTTACCGCCGAACTCCAAATCTAGGCCTAAGTGTTTATCTGTGGTTTGGGCTAAGAAACTGTTGGCTCTATAGCAGCTGAGTCTAAATCTAGTGGTGAAGATACCCAGACAGGTGTAAGAGTGTTTGCTTTTAACACTAAACATTTATTGGAACAGATTTATTTTAGTGTTTGGGTTCTATTACTAGCAGTGATATTATATTAGTTGTCAGAGTATGGCTCTTGCGTGATATCCCTTCTTAGATAATAGATTTTAACCACTAAAGTTACCAAGATGTTATCCAGATAAGACAAAGGCCTACAAAACAAAAGTCAAGTCAAAAACAATCCAGAAGGGGAAAAAAGACACTGCAGAGCTCAACTGTAAATATAAAAGCACTACTTTATTCCAGGTTGCAGTAAAATCATTTGGGGGATAAAATCTTAAGACATGGTGAACACCATGACCTGTCTGACGTGTTTCAGCTTGTCATCCGTTATCATAGACTGGAGTGTGTTCACATCAGCTCCAATTTTAAGACACAACTGAATCCAATTAGATAATTAAATAAAAATATAATGTCTAATTAACCCCCTTGTATGGTAGTTGACTATTAGTATATCCATATATAATGTTATCTCCCTGGAAAAAGCATCAGAATATATCTGTGCCTATAAATTATAGTCTTGCTATTGAGCTAATAAACAATTATACTCCTCAGTTTGCAATGTTGAAAATGTATATAGATATACTCTATCTACACTATATATCTGTAAAAAGTTGAATGTGCAAAAATCATGTTTCATATTGATATTTGATTTTGGTTTTTATGTTCATAGTTATTTTATTTTATTTCCTATTGATCATTATATCCAAAATAACTTAATAGGTATGCTACATAACTATATTGTCAGTATAATAATGATATGCAAATTTACAGATTTCTATTTGTGTCTCCATTCTATGCTAAATATTCAATCCCAATAACCTAGTAAATGTACTACATAGCTATATTATGGGTATAATGATGCACAGAATTGCAATTAGAGCTCACGTGGGATACCCAAGAGATAAACTCAACCAGAGTATATGTGTACAAAAAATAAAATTAAACAAATTCTACTCTTATTACTTGTCTTATTACTTGTACCTTATATATGTATGTATATCCTCTCTCATGCTTTATTTTAAAAAATGTAAGATGTCATATCTCAGATCATAGATCTTGCTTTTGCTGAGAATTTGTTCCCTATCTCTCCCTCTGTTGCTAATATGTGGTTTTTCTATAATGGTCCATTTAAAACTCTCTAGATTTCTGTGATGTTGTTCAATGAAATGTTTGGCAATTGGGGTACGATAATCACATTTGTCATTTTCACAGGTAATGTTGGAGATGTGCTCCCTAATTCTTACTCTTGTTTCTCTGGTGGTTTATCCAACATTGGGCGTTACATAAGTTACAAGATCTGCAGTAATTGCATGTCTTCATCTGATTTTCCTTATTGGTCACCGTAGAAACAAACGCCTAGATTTGGAGTTCTGCGTTAGCCTTAAAAAGCAGCGTTAGGACCCCTTAACGCTGCTTTTTAACGCCCGCTGGTATTACGAGTCAGGCAGGAAAGGGTCTACCGCTCACTTTTTTTCCGCGACTCGAGGCTACCGCAAATCCCCTTACGTCAATTGCGTATCCTATCTTTTCTATGGGATTTGCCTAACGCCGGTATTACGAGTCTTGGAAGAAGTGAGCGGTACAGCCTCTACCGCCAAGACTCCAACCGCAAAAAAAAGTCAGTAGTTAAGAGTTTTATGGGCTAACGCCAGAACATAAAGCTCTTAACTACAGTGCTATAAAGTACACTAACACCCATAAACTACCTATTAACCCCTAAACTGAGGCCCCCTCACATCGCAAACCCTATAATAAAATGTTTTAACCCTAATCTTCCGACCGGTCATCGCCACCACCTACATTATCCCTATGAACCCCTAATCTGCTGCCCCTAACATCGCCGACATCTATATTATATTTATTACCCCCAAATCTGCCCCCCCAACCTCGCCGCCACCTACCTACTTATTAACCCCTAATCTAATGACAGGACATCGCCGCCACTATAATAAATGTATTAACCCCTAAACCGCCGCACTCCCGCCTCGCAAACACTATAATAAATTGTATTAACCCCTAATCTGCCCTCCCTAACATCGCTGCCACCTACCTACAATTATTAACCCCTAATCTCCCACCCCCAATGTCGCCGCTACTATAATAAAGTTATTAACCCCTAAACCTAAGTCTAATCCTAACCCTAACACCCCCCTAACTTAAATATAATTTAAAGAAATCTAAATAAATTTACTATAATTAAATAAATTATTCCTATTTAAAACTAAATACCTATAAAATAAACCCTAATATAGCTACAATATAACTAATAGTTACATTGTAGCTATTTTAGGATTTATATTTATTTTACAGGCAACTTTGTATTTATTTTAACTAGGTACAATAGCTATTAAATAGTTAATAACTATTTAATAGCTACCTAGTTAAAATAATTACAACATTACCTGTAAAATAAATCCTAACCTAAGTTACAAATACACCTAACACTACACTATCAATAAATTAATTAAATAAATTACCTACAATTATCTAAACTAAAATACAATTAAATAAACTAAACTATAATACAAAAAAACCACTAAATTACAAAAATAAAAAAATCTTACAAGAATTTTAATCTAATTACACCTAATCAAAACCCACTAATAAAATAAAAAAGCCCCCCAAAATAATAAAATGCCCTACCATATACTAAATTACAAAGTAATCAGCTCTTTTACCAGCCCATAAAAGGGCTTTTTGCGGGGCATTGCCCCAAAGTAATCAGCTCTTTTACCTGTAAAAAAAATACAATCCCCCCCAACATTACAACCCACCACCCACACACCCCTACTCTAAAACCCACCCGATCCCCCCCTTAAAAAAACCTAACACTACCCCCCTGAAGATCACCCTACCTTGAGTCATCTTCAGCCAGCCGGCCACCGATGGGACAGAAGAGGACATCCGGAGCGGCAGAAGTCTTGATCCGATCGGGGCAGAAGAAGTCCTCCAAGCGACAGATGTCTTCATCCAAGCGGCATCTTCTATCTTCAATCAACCGCAGCGGAGCGGAGCCATCTTTAATCCATCCGATGCGGAGCCATCCTCTTCTTACGATGTCCTAAGGCCGAATGAAGGTTCCTTTAAATGACGTCATCCAAGATGGCGTCCCTCGAATTCTGATTGGCTGATAGGATTCTATCAGCCAATCAGAATTAAGGTAGGAAAAATCCGATTGGTTGATTTAACCAGCCAATCGTATTGAAGTTCAATCAGATTGGCTGATTGGATCAGCCAATAGAATGCGAGGTCAATTCTATTGGCTGATCCAATCAGCCAATCGGATTGAACTTCAATCTGATTGGCTGATTAGATCAACCAATCAGATTTTTCCTACCTTAATTCCGATTGGCTGATAGAATCCTGTAGATATTGTCATATGAGGGGGCAAATTTCAAAGAAGTTGTGGGACAGCAAAAATTCTTTCACCCTTAAAATGTAAACACAGAAAGAGGAAGAGAATTGTGTCATTTTGGGCAGAAAATATTTCATGGCCTCCAGACCCAGATGGTGAGGAATTGAGCTATATAGAGACGTTATGTCTACTGTTAGCCATTGAAAGTGATTCTCCCATTTCACTTTATCAAGAAGTCTAATAAGATGTTTGGAGTTGCGTAGATATCTAGACTGTTGGGATACTAGAGGTTGTAGTATTGTGTCTAACCAATTAGACAATGGTTCCAATAGGTTGTCTATGCCCAACACAATGGGGCACCCTTTGACATTTTCCAAACTCTTATGGACTTTTGGAACATGTGAAAAGCCGGAATTTTCTAATTCGTTGCATAAAGGTATTGGATAGTGTCAGAGTCAATAAAGCCCATTTCGAGTCCCTCATCCAAAATACTCCTTAATTATGTTTTAAATATATTGGTAGGATTGGTTGAAAATATTCTGTATGACACTTCATCCAATAATTGTCTCTCTGCTTCTTTATGATAATCAATACTGTGCCATACCACTATACTTTCTCCTTTGTCAGACTGCTTGATAGTGATATCCTTTCATGTTTTCAGGTTCTGCTCTAGTCAAATTGGATTTATATGGTGGTAATTCTTTTAAAAGTATAAGATCTTTCTCAATTCTATTATAGAATTATTCTAAGATTGGCCTTATTGAGTGAATGGGGTAGAATATGGACTTGGGTTTATATTTAATGTGAGTGTTAATGGTACTATCTTGATCTGTCTGTTCTTCCTCTAATAGGTTCAACAATGACTCACGGGTCATTTGGTCACTAAAATTACAGATCTGATGTCAAAAATGGAGTGTGGATTTCATTAAATGACTGGTTGTCGTTTCTCTGTGATTCATGATCAACATTTGAGAAGTGTTTTCTTAGAGTGAAGTTTTGTATCATCGATTAACATCAATAAGAGTTTCAAAGATATCAAAGTCCTTGGTAGGCACAAGGCCCAAACCGTAGTTTAAAACTTTCTTTCTATGGCAGTAAGAGATGCTGATGATAAGTTTATCACAAGTGAATCTTGTACTTGTTCTTTCCTTTGGTGGGCCTCAGCTGATATCTGTTTGTTTGTGCAGCGGGACCTCCTGGTCTTCCCTTTTGTTGCCTCCTCCTGTGTTTTTTAGTATAGGGCTGGTACTAAAAAAGCCTTCTCTAGCCTATCCTAATCTGTATCTCTTGAGTTGTCATGTGTTGCTATAGCTGTCATGCATCTTTGAGACAAATTTGATCCAGAAATGTTTTTCTTAGTGGTTGCTTTTTGGTTCTTTTTATTGGCAGGAGGCGTTTGTGGTCTCTAGAGGGCTCTGCTCTTCCAATTCATTAGCACTGGGTGATGAGTCTTCCTGGGAATCCACATATGTGACAGAAAACATTACATTCCTAGTAGCTCTTTCCTGTGATTGCGATCTCGATCTGATTTTAAACTGTCTCCTGGCTTGAAATCTATCTCTTCTTTCCATACATGTACTGTATTCATCTGATAATCAGACCAATCACAAAGAAACTTGTCATGTTTAGTTTGTTTTCAACCACTCCATTCATGGTTTCATTTAGAATTTTGTCACATATGCTATATTCTCTCTGTAATTGGTGTGCATTGAGTTGTTGTTGTAACTCAAGAATCTTTGATCTAATATCTCTTAGTTGTTTTTCTTTATAATCAATGAGCATCATTATTAATCTGAATGAACATTCATCCAGTATGTTGTTCCATTCCTTTTTAAAAGTGTTATCGTCCACTTCAAATGTGGGATATTTGTTAACCCTCAAGCCTCTGGGTATCATTCCTAGGACTACATATTTTTCTAATGTCCATTTACCAAATTTAAAATTATTCTCTTTGATCATAAGAAGTTCAATTCTGGAGAACAAATCAGTTAGATAGAGATCTTTTGTATTTAGAGAGAAAATGTTCTCAAAACTCTGTAAATCTGTGCTCTTTCTTGTAAAAGGGCACTATCACCTTTGTACTAGTCTGGTACAAAGCTTGTATTCAGTTAACAAATATATTACAAATGTTCTATTATGTTTATGATAATGTATTCACCAATGTCATATGCTAACACTACAGGGATTTATTGGGATGTGTGTGTATTTGTATCTAAAGTTTTGTGTGAGGTTATGTGTATCATTTTCCTTCATCATATTCATTCTGAATCTGTATCTACCTGTTTACAACTTTAGGTTTATTATACAGACGTTAAAGGGACATTAAACACTAAGGGCTAGATTAAAAGTGGAAATTTGCTCATTTGCGGGCACGCGATAATTAACCAGCCATTACAAGTTGCTGGTTATTGCTACCATGAGCTTTTGGTAGCAATAAGCGCTCAGAAAATTAACCAGAGATCTGATCTCTCGTTAATTTTATAAATGTGCTCCAAAATAGAGGGCATTATTGTTGTAAATGTATCATTTTTTAGATTAAAACAACTGCACTAGGCAGTTTTTGGGGTTGGTGTTAGTGGGGTGTTAGAAAAAACAGGCACACAATAATGGCAACACCCATGATTAGAAAAAGGTGCATGAAATATATTTATTAGAGATATCTGAATGTATATACCAATGAACATTAAAGAAAACCAATAAATACTGACCTTTAAGGGTTAATACTTACCTTTAGCGTGCTGGAGAGTGTGCTAACCTGATCTTAGGCCTGAATATAAAGACATAAAACAAAATAACCGTCAAAAACTCTGAATGACTTACCATCTATTGATCTGATTGCTTTACGAGCAGAAGGCAATTTAGCCACAACTCCTAATGAAGGCCTTAGCAATCCCGAATATAGTGGATCAAAAAACTAGTTTGGAGAATCAAAAAAGCAAAAAGGAAAAGGACAGAAGCCATATATCAATAGGACAAAGGGAGATTTATATTAGAAGAAGTAATAGATTCAGAGGTGGGGGGGGGGAGAAGAGAACACATTAGAAAACACAATAGAATAATCAGAGACCTCAGTAATAAGGCTCTTAGAACATTTGGTATATTTAATTTATCATCCATTTGTTCAACTGTGAGCCAAATTAATCTTTTGAGGAAGGGTCTAAATTTTACCCCAACTATGTATTCAAACAATGTGGCTACAATAATAGACTTTCAAACATTTGTAAGGAAGGTATCTATTGATAGATATATTGAAATACAAAAGAAAAAAACTCCTAATATGACAGAAAATGTATGGGATTTAACCCTTTGAGTGCTAAGCACTTTCCCACCTGGGTGCTAATATTTTCTAAGGTTTTTTATTTATTTTTTATTTTTGAAAAAACATTTTTAAACTTTTTTTCTTTTTTTACAGACCCCCAATACTTACACTGGCGATTCCCTTTCCAACAGTGGGTCTTGGGGGTCTGTAGCTGCTTAGATGCCTGAGATACAGGCTTCTAAGCAGCATGCCCCCCCTCCTATACTTAACATTGTTAAGTATAAATAAAGTTGCGTGGTGACATCATCACGTTATTGCACGTGACGTCACTGCACATCACGTGAAGCCCCGGCGATGCCTGTCACTCTACAGGCAATGGTCGCCGAGGTAGGAGCGGTTAGGAGCCCCCAGATCTCCCTCAAGGTGGGAGAGTGCTCATGACGGCTCTGAGCCATCATTAGCACCAGAGTGAGAAACTCTGTGACAGCTCAGAGCCGTCATTAGCACTCAAAGGGTTAAAAAAGAGCTGTAACAGATATTTTAGACCTTTATACATTAGAACAGCTGAATAAAGAAAAGGAATGTTCAGAAAAAGAGATTATTATAAACACAAATCTCAAACTATCTTATAAATTTAACCCACAAACTAGTGGGGGATATCTGGCCTCTTTCAATATATTAACTACTAGAGATTTGAGACATTTTAATTCTGTGAGAGAAAAATCTGTCAATAATTTGAGTACATATGAAACAAAAGCACTAAAAAAAATCTTACAAATAATGATGGTATTATCATCTTCCAAATGGATAAAGGAAGTGGTATGGTACTCCAAGATACTGGTATATAAATATATATATATATATATATATATATATTTTATATATATATATAAAATATTATATATATATATATATATATAAAATATTATTTATAATATATATATATATATATATATATAATATTATATAATATGAAGCTCTTAGATTACTATCAGATATAGAAAGCTATGTAAAGATAGAATGTGATCAAACGAAAATGCTAACTAAAGAACTCCATAAATTATTGGAGGAAGGTCTAAAAAAACAAGGATCTGTAATGATGAATTTGACTATCTTATAATAAAAGAACCAAGAGTCCCCATTTTCTATCATCTCCCTTAAACCCACAAATATATTTTAAACCCTCAAGGGAGACCGATTACATCAGGAATAGAGGGGTTGGCTTCTAATTTATCTTTATATGTGGATTTATTCCTTCAGATTCTGGTACCAAAAACTGAATCTTATCTGAAAGATAGCACTGAGCTGCTAACGGTATTGGAAAAAGTGATATGGGATTTAACAGGGTTTCTTGTAACAGCAGACATCAAATCCTTATGCAAAGTCATCAGCAATAAAGAAGGTATTTAAAGGATAAATAATATGTTTTCTATTTATGACTTCCCCACACTTAAACAAAGAGTATTTCTAATTGATAGTATTAGATTAATTTTAGAAAATAATTATTTCAGTTTTGGTGGAAAATATTATAAACAAATAAAGGGAACCACTATGGGGACACGGTTTGCCTTAAGCTATGTAAATCTAGTTCTAGCTAATTGCGAACTAGAATTTATATGGAACAGAAAAGAATATCTGCATAATTTATATATAAAAAGATACATCTACGATGTGTTTATAATCTGGAAGGGGGATTATTCATTCTCACATTTGCAGTCCCCACCTCCTGTTTCCTATCCTCCTACCCATCTAGATTGTAAGTTCCCATGGGGATAGGCCCTAAATTACCCCTGTATTTGTCTGAAAATGTTTGTTTTTTATTGTATTGTTTCTTCGTTGTACTTTTATCCTTGTACCCATAGAAAGCGCTGCAGAATCTTTTGGCACTTTATAAATAAAGAATAATAATAATCCCTGTTAATATTTCTAAACCACCTTAATAAAAATAATTTAGGTTTAATATTTGACTATAAAATCGATAAATATAAATGTGAATTCCTTGACTTGAGATTAATGCTCTAGAGAAAAATATTAAAACTAAAACGTTCTTTAAATCTGTAGACCAGAATACAAATCTAAATAGTAATAGCTGCCATGAGAAAAAAAATGGATATTGAACATACCAAAGGGATAATTCATTAGGATTTTGAAAAATTGCTTTGACATGTCTGATTTCCACTCTTAGGCTGAAATATTGAAAATGAAGTTCTTAGAAAAAGCCTTTACCAAAAAGGAATTGGAAAAAGACATCCTTGAAGTTAGCAAGATGGATAGACAAGAATTATTAAATAGAAACCAAAAAAGTAAAAAGGTAAGAAAACATTACATAAATAAGATGGATGGATACTTGATATCTGATACAAATTCAGACAAGACATTTACAAATAGAATGATAGCCACCTATAGTCAAGACAAGAGGCATATCGAACAAGCAATTAATAAACATGGGCATTTATTACAAAAAGAACCTATTTTAGGGTCCACTTTACCAAATAAAAATTTAATGATTTGCAAGAAAGGGAGAAATGTAAAATATATTTTGTCTCCCTCTGACATAACTACAAAGTTTTTAAATGGGAACAATCAAAAAAGAAAAAAGAGAATGAAAACATTTTGTTCAATAGATTGACTTCCCAAACCCCTACAGGTTGGGATAGATGTGGTTGATGTGGATGTTGTATAAATTGCCCTGAAAAGGCAGTTACTTTTTCCACAATGATAGGGAATTTAAAATAAAATATTTTATTAATTGTGATTCTACTCATGTTGTCTATTTGTTGAAATGTAGTTGTGATTTGTATTACATTGGGCGAACTATACGACCCTTATGTAGACGTATATATGAACATCTTCACAATATTGAAATTGGTTTTCAAAAACATTCTGTTTCTTGACATTTTGATCAGATACATAAAAGAAACAAAAAAGAACTGACATTTCTCGGGATTTAGCATTTGCCCATTAACAGACAAAAGGGGGACCGGGAAAAAAGATTAAATCAATGTGAAACTTATAGGATTCTCAATCTTCATACTTTACAACCGAATAGACTGAATGAAAACTTTGACCTTGTCTCTTTTCTACGATATAAGTATTATGTATAAATGTCCCATTTCTCTTTTTTGTTTTTGGCTTTTTCTTTTGCTTTACCTTTGATCCATCAGGGTCCCCGTGCCGACTGGGATCCTTGATTGATTTGAGTTTTTTTTTTAAGAATATAGAATTTGAAATTTACTAGAATATTTTAATCACCTTCATAATTCGTTAATATAAAGTAGTACTTTAGAATATATTTTATACTAGAATTAGTTTTTTTATTTTAAAGTATATAATCGTATACTTCACATAAAACACTTTCGTGACTAGACCCTAAAGAAGTAAATATCAAATAAGGTATAGTTATAAATGGTTAGTAATGTAAAGTATAGTTATAAATGGTTACTATATTTTGCATCTTAACACAATTTCAATTATTTTTTGTCATAATAGAGTAAACTTTCTTATACAAAGCATCCTCTTTCACAATACAGGCAAATTACAATCCTATGGAAAATATCAGCATACTAATAAGATTTTAAAGATTCTTTTTTCCTGTAAAAAAAAAAAAAGCACTATGTATGTGCAGTGGCGCTCTTATACAAAGTGTCTCCATTTAAAACACAGTTACATAGCAAACTTATATATAAAAGTATGCTCATTCATAATACAGGCTAATCAGACTGGCTTGTACAGATTTCAGCCAGATATTGTGTGCTTTTGCAAAGCACCCTTATTTAAATTACAATTTGATCGAATTGGTCTATATTGATGTCAGTCAGACTTATTTGCAATTGATTGGTACAGTCAGCGTGTTATAGTAAACACAAAGCTGCTTAAAAGGGGAATGGCCAACACCTGAAAGTTCTCACCTGAAGAAGAGGCATGTCCTTGAAACTCGTCGTGGAACTGAGGCCTGGCCAGGCAAGTGTTACCATTTTTAGCTTTTAAGCATTTGTTAACTTCATTTTTTTATACACATTTCTTATTTTTTATTTTTTACTATTTAACAATATCAATTCGCTGTCAACCTTTAAAGCTTGCTATTTTCACACTTCACACTTCATATATTGTTGGCAAATTAGTGCGTTGTATATTTAGCACTTTACTATAGAGCACGAATAATCAGCTCTTTATATACCTTGTATTTTAAATATTTCCTGTATATTCACTGTTTTGTATTCACAACTTGTTACATTTTTGCTCTAACAAGAGATCCTGAAAGTGAGCGTTATGTTGTATGATCTCACTGACAGATTGACACATTTACATTTTCTCTGTGTCTTTTTATTGACTGGAAGTCTTTTTATCTGTAAATAAATTTGCATTATATAACACATATTTAGTAGCGCTCTCCATTTGTTTACTAAATCTGATCCTCTTCTTGCCAGTTAGTCCTGGGAGCCGAGTGCGTTAAAGGGACAGTCTAGTCCAAAATAAACTCACGATTCAGATAGGGCATGTAATTTTAAACAACTATCCAATTTACTTTTATCAACAACTTTGCTTTGTTCTCTTGGGATTCTTAGTTGAAAGCTAAACCTAAGAGGTTCATATGCTAATTTATTAGACCTTGAAGGCCGCCCTCTTATATGAATGCATTTTGACAGTTTTTCACCACTAGAGGGTGTTAGTTTATGTGTGTCATAGATAAGATATATTAATTTTCCCTCAGTTTGGTTGAAATATACACACCGAGAGGCTCCTCTTCAGATTTACTGATATTACAGATTTTATGGAGTGAGTATACTGCACATATATCACTTGGCTTTAATACACACCACAAGCCTTTCTCCTTTGTTCAGTAGAGAAATCTACATAACCAAAGTAATTCTTCAAGGACCTGCGCCATCTGCATATTATCAAGGATTCGTATTTTCAGTCTTTTTGGGAGAGACTGCAAGAAGGCAGCAGGCTACTTTCTAGGAGAGTATTGTATTCTTTGTCATTTTTTGTGCAAGATTTGTTTTGTTTTAAGATCTAACACACTCTGTACATTTCTTTAGTTATATAGATAACACTGAGCTCAAGTACATGGAGTTACTTAGGATTCAGCACTGATTGATTAAAATGCAAGTCTGTCAAAAGACTGAAATAAGGGGCAGTTTGCATAGGCTTAGATACAAGGTAATTACAGAGGTAAAGGTGTATTAATATATCTGTGTTTTGTATCCAAAACTAGGGAATGGGTATTCAAGGGATTATCTATCTTTTAAAACAATAACATTTCAAGTGTATACTGTCCCTTTAAGCCTGTTGTTAGTCCGGGGCTCTGGCAAGAAGAGGATCGGGTTAGTGCTCTCCAGCATGCAAAAGGTAAGTATAAAGGGTACAAGTTAACTTTTTCACCTGTAGCTTTGAACATTTACATTAGTTTTAAAGAAATCAAATGTAAATGTTTAACAAATTGCTCATTACCAAAATGACATCCAAAACAAAACTTTATTGCTGCACAAATCTAGTATTTATTGTTTTTTTTGTCCCTTTAAAGGACTTTTAAATACAGTAGAATTGCATACTCAAAAGACCATACAAAAGCATCCTGAATTTTAAATGAGCAGTAGATTTTTGACAAATGTCCAAAATTTACTTCAATTTGCTGCCTCCTGTATCATGTGGACAACAACAGCAAATCACAGACTCATATACTGTATGTATACACTGTGAACTCTTGCGCATGTTCAGTAGTAGCTGGTGCCTCAGAAAAAGTGCATTAAAAAAGTCTGTGCACAATTTGATAATGGAAATAAATCAATAATGTCTCTTAAAACTGCATGCTCTGTATGAATCATGAAAAGTTTAATTTGATGTTTGGGTGACCTTTAACAGCTAAGGACTGGTGAAAAAAAGTGTACTCATGTGGCCAAAAATTTTAATCTTTCTGAGAGATATAAAAAATGTAAATATAAAGGCCTAGATTACAAGTGAAGGGCAAAACTATCAGCGCTATGAGTGCTAAAAGCACTTACGTTAAATCAACAGCAGTCTTATCCTTGCATTTATGTTACAGATGAAACTTAAAAGTTATTGCTTGAGTGGAAAGCCTCAAGTGCGCTAACATCTGGAGCCTCGATAGCGGCAGCCACGCTAAATCCTCTCTTTATAGACTTCTATGGGGAGCGCTCTAACCACTGTTCTGACTTTCCCTTGAGTGCTAACCCAAAGATGCGGTAAGCTAAAGCTAAAGGTATGTTAAGAAATAATTTAAATGACATTTGTTCTTCATTGGTCTGAGGAAGGGGGATTTTGTCAAGTCACCAGCATTAAAAGCCTGACATCATCCTAAATCCAGTGACTTCAGTCTTTTCCGTTTTTGCTTTACCACTATACACCTGAACCCTGGTCGTTATCCAATTTGTTAGTGAGATTGCAGATCCCACCATGTTACTATATATATTTTGATATTGATATATATATAGATTGATATATCTATGTTTGATATATATGTGTATATATATATATATATATCACCTATAGTTACAGAAATAAAGATACATAAAGTATACAGGGAGTGCAGAATTATTAGGCAAATGAGTATTTTGACCACATCATCCTCTTTATGCATGTTGTCTTACTCCAAGCTGTATAGGCTCGAAAGCCTACTACCAATTAAGCATATTAGGTGATGTGCATCTCTGTAATGAGAAGGGGTGTGGTCTAATGACATCAACACCCTATATCAGGTGTGCATAATTATTAGGCAACTTCCTTTCCTTTGGCAAAATGGGTCAAAAGAAGGACTTGACAGGCTCAGAAAAGTCAAAAATAGTGAGATATCTTGTAGAAGGATGCAGCACTCTTAAAATTGCAAAGCTTCTGAAGCGTGATCATCGAACAATCAAGCGTTTCATTCAAAATAGTCAACAGGGTCGCAAGAAGCGTGTGGAAAAACCAAGGCGCAAAATAACTGCCCATGAACTGAGAAAAGTCAAGCGTGCAGCTGCCAAGATGCCACTTGCCACCAGTTTGGCCATATTTCAGAGCTGCAACATCACTGGAGTGCCCAAAAGCACAAGGTGTGCAATACTCAGAGGACATGGCCAAGGTAAGAAAGGCTGAAAGACGACCACCACTGAACAAGACACACAAGCTGAAACATCAAGACTGGGCCAAAAAATATCTCAAGACTGATTTTTATAATGTTTTATGGACTGTTGAAATGAGAGTGAGTCTTGATGGGCCAGATGGATGGGCCCGTGGCTGGATTGGTAAAGGGCAGAGAGCTCCAGTCCGACTCAGACACCAGCAAGGTGGAGGTGGAGTACTGGTTTGGGCTGGGTATCATCAAAGATGAGCTTGTGGGGCCTTTTCGGGTTGAGGATGGAGTCAAGCTCAACTCCCAGTCCTACTGCCAGTTTCTGGAAGACACCTTCTTCAAGCAGTGGTACAGGAAGAAGTCTGCATCCTTCAAGAAAAACATGATTTTCATGCAGGACAATGCTCCATCACACGCGTCCAAGTACTCCACAGCGTGGCTGGCAAGAAAGGGTATAAAAGAAGAAAATCTAATGACATGGCCTCCTTGTTCACCTGATCTGAACCCCATTGAGAACCTGTGGTCCATCATCAAATGTGAGATTTACAAGGAGGGAAAACAGTACACCTCTCTGAACAGTGTCTGGGAGGCTGTGGTTGCTGCTGCACGCAATGTTGATGGTGAACAGATCAAAACACTGACAGAATCCATGGATGGCAGGCTTTTGAGTGTCCCTTGCAAAAGAAAGGTGGCTATATTGGTCACTGATTTGTTTTTGTTTTGTTTTTGAATGTCAGAAATGTATATTTGTGAATGTTGAGATGTTATATTGGTTTCACTGGTAAAAATAAATAATTGAAATGGGTATATATTTGTTTTTTGTTAAGTTGCCTAATAATTATGCACAGTAATAGTCACCTGCACACACAGATATCCCCCTAAAATAGCTATAACTAAAAACAAACTAAAAACTACTTCCAAAACTATTCAGCTTTGATATTAATGAGTTTTTTGGGTTCATTGAGAACATGGTTGTTGTTCAATAATAAAATTAATCCTCAAAAATACAACTTGCCTAATAATTCTGCACTCCCTGTATATACTGTAGATATACAATATATATATATATATATATATATATATATATATATATATTATACACATTTTAATGTTTTAATGAATGAAGAACAAAACTATGTAAAAGTATGAAGGCATCAGTCACTAGCTAGCTCCTACTAGTGTAGGATATGTGCATATTAATTTTCAACAATCAAAATCAAGAGAACAAAGTATTTTAAATAATTAAAGCTATCAATAATAAATTCATTCATTCTGTTTCATTGCTGTGTAATTTAGCATGGCTTCCTTTAATATCTTCTGGATTCTTTTTTTTGACAGAGAGGATTTCCCTGAACCTTCTTCTTTATTTACCTCTGTCCTCAATTTCAGAGCATATGAGATTTTCCAGTTGCCTTTTCTACCCTCCTTTCTCATTCTATATTTATCACAATAACTCTTTCATTTACCCAGAAATCATGAGGTCTTTTCAAATCCTTTCCAACAAATGTATGAAGTGGTCTGCGTGACTTTTCTTGTGATATTCTAATGTATTATTAAAGCACAGTTATATGTGTTTTTAAAGTGTAAAACGTCACCATTTCCTTTTCTACAGTGATATTACATCCATTAGAAAACGTTTCATGCAGCTTATTGCAGGATTTTTTACCTTTCAATTTTTATTCCATTTTAATTTCTTCTGTACGGCACATCATAGCTATTAATGTGACTTTTTTGAATTTCACTATTTCTTCACATGCTCCATACATATATTATAATTGTGTGCAAAAAAACTTCACTTAAACACATTAGGCAGTGATCATTAAAGGAACATTTAACTCTTTGAGATGGTAATATAAAATGATAAATCGTATATTTTAAAAAAAAATCTGCAATATACTTTCATTATTTATTTTGTCTCCTTTTCCTGTAATTCCATTGTGAAATTCCGAGCATTTCCGTTCCTGTTAGAAATGGAAGTGCAGAACACTGTTATATTCCACACAGCGATTTGCTGCACACTATAGTGACCTATCTATAACTGTCTCTAATTGGCCACAACAGAGAAGGCAACCTAAGTTACAACATGGCAGCTCCCACTATTTTAGAGACACTAAAACTTTACACTTATTTTGTCAATATTTAAACAGCTAATGAAACGTTAAAAAATACATCTATCTATCATTTATTTAGTGTTTGATGTCCCTTTAATACTGAATCAATTTTGACACGAATATTTAACTCCAAATTGGCTCCTCAAATAAGGTAAATTAAATTTGGCTAATACAAATTAATTGCAACAAACAAGGTGTTTATTTTTGAAAACATTTAATTTTGGCTATGTTATTCTATAGCAAAACAAACAGATATGTCTAGTAATTACAAGATGTTCACTCTAGTGGAGGCTGCTGTCTTGCTGTTTTGGTTCCCCTGGGGTTGGTGAACCAAGTGCAGCAACGACTAGCTGTCCCTTTGATCACTGTTAGGAAATCACATTGCAGTAGTGCCATAGGTTTGCCAACTCCTGCATTATATCTGAATTGGGAACTGAAGTTGGGTTCCTTTTCTATGGCTATTCTCAGGACTATTTTTGTTGTTTAGACCAATATTTGTTGGTTCATTAATTAATTTGCTTACAATTGACTTTTAGTCTAGATAGTAGCCAACCCACTATTGTAACAGTTACTAATAGTAATGTCATATGAAGTAAATGGGTGACTTTCAGAATTAAAGTTTTGAAGCAAAAGACTATATTCCCTGCTCTGGATGTTTATATGCTTCCTACACCAAAAACTGTAGAAATGAAAATTGGACTAGAAGTATAGGAGAAGGAGGCGTTTTCAGAGCATATACAAACCTTAATGGAGAGTAGTAAATGTTATAATACAAGGCTATATGTAGAAAAGACGATAAGAGGATCTGATATCTGGTAAAAATAGATTTATTCCAATAAAAAGATAGAATGTTATATAAAATCTTATGTTCGATTGTTTGAACTAGTGATAGCTATAAATGAAGCAATTAAACAGTTAAAACATATAACAAATATAGATCAATTTGATCAAAAGTGTCAGATTTTTAAAATATTTATATAAATAAAAAAGGACAAAAACAATATCAAGGTTGGCCAACTATTATTAAAGGTACCGTTGATGTCTAACAATGAGACTAGTAAAAAGGTTATCACAATATTATCCCAGATAAGTTCATGAAAATGTTATCAAGTATGTATCGGTGCTAGCTCCTGTATAACAGAGGTGGATAAGTGACGGAGCGTATGTGTTATCCCATATGCATCAACACTGCGTGCTGCAGAGTGTGCAATCTGACCTTAGTCTGTAATGGATTGCTCCCTGGGTTCCTTTGAAGTTTTCTGGTATAGGTATTTTTCAATCCTTCGTGTCGCTCCTAGAAACCCTTGCTAGGTTGTAGAGAGTTTGAAGTTCGCCGATATATGGCACTGATACATACTTGATACATTTTCATGAACTTATCTGGGATAATATTGTGATACCTTTGTACTAGTCTCATTGTTAGACATCAACGGTACCTTTAATAATAGGTTGGCCAACCTTGATATTGTTTTGTCCTTTTTATTTATATAAGAATATTTAAAATCTGACACTTTTGATCAATTGATCTATATTGTTATGTTTTTTCTGTTTAATTGGCTTCATTTTATAGCTACCCACTAATTCAAACAATCGAACATAAGATTTTATATAAACAATCTATCTTTTTTATTGAATAAAATCTATTTTTACACAGATATCAGATCCTTTTATGTCTTTCTCATTAATAAGCCTTGTATTATAAACATTTACTACTCTCCATTAAGGTTTGTATATGCTCTGAAAGCGCCTCCTTCTCCTATACTTCTAGTCCAACTTTCAGAAATAAGTAGTGTAGATTTTAATATATTTAAAATCGATCTGACTGGAGACTTAATAATGATCTTATGTGACGAATACCCAGCTACCCCGACTGGGTAGCTCCGCCAAAAGGGTCCTGCTTCCTCCCTGCCGACTGCAGCTATGTAGCTGGCAAGTGACCACAAGCCTGTAGCCACCCCTGATGCCCGACAGCACAGTACTCAAGGTCCCACCCTGTGGCAGACTCCAGCTACCCAGACTAGGTAGCTCTGCCAGAGTTTCCCAGCTATATTCCCCAACCCAGACCGGGAGGGGGAGGTTTGCTCCTTGGAGGGGCAGGCAAAGCTCGGGTGCCCAAACATGTGGCACCAACTGTATAAGCTTTTATCCTCCATGCCAAATGCAACACCTGCCCCCTGGTGAGAAATACTCCGGGACAAGAAAAGGGGTAGAGACCCTGCCAAGTTAATAAGGGGAGAGACCGTCTGTCTCTTCTCCGAGAAGGAGATCTACCGTTGGGGAAGGAGGTCTGCTACCTCTGCTCCAGGGGAAACTGTGCTGTCACTGGGGAGGGAGACCGACTGTCTCTGCTCCCTGTACAGGGGTTCTGCCGCTGGGGAGAAAGACCAACTGTCTCCTCTCCCAGAAAGGGATTCGGTCGCTGGGGAGAGATATCGATACCCGTCTTTTCCTGCAAGGGCTTCTCTGTAAGGGGAGGACGACTACCTCTGCTCCCAAAGGATGGATCTGCCGCTGGGGAGAGAGACCGACTGTCTCCTCTCTCAGGAAGGGGTTCTGCTGCTGGGGAGAGTTATCAACATCCATCTCTCCCTGCAAGGGGTTCTCTGTAAGGGGAGGGAGACGACTACCTCCACTCCCAGGGGATGGCTCTGCCACTGGGGAGAGAGACCGACTGTCTCTTCTCCCAGGAAGGGGTTCTGCTTACGGGGAGGGAGGATGTCTACCTCCGCTCCAGGGGATGGCTCTGCCGCTGGGGAGAGAGACCGCCTGTCTCCTCTCCCTGCTCCTGGTTCTGCAACTGGGGGAGAGAGAAAGGCTGTCTCCTCTCCCAGGAAGGGGTTCTGCTTACGGGGAGGGGAGGACGACTACCTCTGCTCCCAGGGGATGGCTCTGCTGCTGGGGAGAGAGACTGACTGTCTCCTCTCCCTGCTCCTGGCTCTGCCGCTGGGGAGAGAGACTGACTGTCTCCTCTCCCAGGAAGGGGTTCTACTTACAGGGAGGGAGGATGACTACCTCCACTCCCAGGGGATGGCTCTGCCGCTGGGGAGAGAGACCGCCTGTCTCCTCTCCCTGCTCCTGGCTCTGCCGCTGGGGAGAGAGACCGACTGTCTTATCTCCCGGGAAGGGGTTCTGCTGCTGGGGGGAGAGTTGTAATGGTTTGTAGTATAGAGGCGCAGGTGTTTTCTTGATTATGCTCCAAAATTGCCTGAGAATGAGAGGACTTTATTTCTGTGTGTGTAGATCAACACCATATAATTGTGCAGTATACTTACTCTGAAAATTCAGAGTCCAGCTTCTTCTTTATGAGTTAGTCTGAATGGTAAGGTATTCCCCCAATCCACTGTAACTGTGGATACAAAGTGTTGTACTTCAAAAAGCAGTATGTAACTAATACAAAATGTGCAGTATACTTACTCCGATAAAATCGGAATCTGGCTCCCTATACAGCACTCCCGCTGGTGTGGTTGGTAAAAATCCAAAAAGGCAGCAAGCAAAGTTTCGTAAAAATACAGATTTATTTTAAAATGTCACTATGGACAAAAAAGATAAAAGCTCATATTAAGAGGCTCTACGCGTTTCAATGATATCTCGTCTTTCTCAAGAGCTGTAAACAGGTAAAGTGCTGCCTTTGGATTAACACAGGTGCTTTTATACAGGAGTAATTGGTGTTCCTTTTTCCGGTCTAACCGGAGCCAGACTTACAAAACAATTTTTCAATTTTTCAAGGTTTACTTAAGATGTCAATATTGTCAGCCGATTTCTAATTAGACCATTATTAATGTGCAAAAATTGCAAAGATCTGTTTAATAATTGTATAAATCGGATGGCGATATTCGCAGATTTTCACTTTGTTCCTAGGACCAATCAAAGTCAGTTTAGACAATAGTTCCCTTTCGAGTACATATTGGACATAAGTTCTAGATCAGGTCCGCTTCTACCTTTAGACTTACATAGATGTTTTTATACAGAGGTAATTATTATTCCTTTTCCGGTCTAACCAGAGCCGGACTTACAATAAATTTACAAGATTATCAATATTGTCAGCCGATTCGTGTTTGGATCGTGGTTAGTGTGCAAAATTGCAAGGATCTGGTTATAATTGTATAAATCGGATATCAATATTCAAACATTTTTACCTAATTCTTAGACCATCAAAATCGGTTAGACAAAAGTTCCCTTTCGAGTTATGTAGGACATTAGTTCTAAATCAGGTCCGCTTCTTGTGTTATGATCACGTGTTAGCTAAGAGGACCAATCCTGGGTGTTTTGTTTTCCATTTTGTTTTCATTCGATGTGAAGGGATTTTCATCGATGTGAAAAAAGGGAGTCTTTTATCAATTTGTCCAAGTTATAAAGGGGTTCTGCTGCTGGGGAGAAGTTATCAACATCCATCTCTCCCCTGCAAGGGGCTTCTCTGTAAGGGGAGGGAGGACGACTTCCTCCTCTCCCCTGGTTTCCTGGAGCTGTTACAGGTGCTGGGCAGCGGCCGCTGGGGAGAGAGACCGCCTGTCTCCTCTCCCTGCTCCTGGTTCTGCACACTGGGGGAGAGAGAAAAGGCTGTCTCCTCTCCCAGAAGGGGTTCTGTTTACGGGGAGGGAGGATGAACTACCTCGCTCCAGGGGATGGCTCTGCCGCTGCGTGAGAGAGACCGCCTGTCTCCTCTCCCTGCTCCTGGCTCTGCCGCTGGTGAGAGAGAACCGACTGTCTTATCTCCCAGGGAAGGGGTTCTGCTGCTGGGGAGAGTTATCGACATCATCTCTCCCTGCAAGGGGTTCTCTGTAAGGGGAGGGAGGACGACTTCCTCCTCTCCCTGGTTTCCTGGAGCTGTTACAGGTGCTGGGCAGAGGCCGGCGGCTCTCTGCCCTATTGCCAGCGCTTCTGCTGGGGTGACCCCCCTCAGTCCAAGACCATAAGCTCGAAGCCAGACTGCTGATCAGTATCCAGCAGCACATGTTTCCCTTTTTCTTGTATGCCCCTCCTCCATGGTCGAGCTCCATGAATCCCAGAGGGCTGAACCCCAGATCTGTATACCCTTGGCACGCTGCTCAACGAGATCTAGCAGCCTTTTGTATTCTTTGACCAGTGCCCTCTTCCTGTTCAGTTATAAAATCCAGATTGTCTAGCAGCCAGGTTTCCTCCAAGAGATCCAGCAGTTCCTCTTGGAGCCCAGAGATATCCTGCAGACCCTGGTCCGTCTCGCTCCCAAACTGTGGTTCCTCTGTCCTTTTTTGCAAACAGTAATCCAGGGCTGCCAAAGCCCTCTGTGGGGGAGCCATCCTCCAGCCATGGCTGCACTTGCATAATGAGCCATTGGAGGGCCCGGTGGTAGCGTCCTCCAACCACATCTCTTGCTGGACCAGTCCTATATAGAACAGTTAGCCATTCTTTCTTTGGCTGTTCTCCCAGGAAGGGCACTTGCAAGTCCCACCGGACCCAGTACCTCTCATTATTCATGGGGAGGACCTTTCCATCATTCTACTCCTGTTGAAGAGCCTCCCCCCAGAGCTCTCAGAGGGCAAGGTTTATCCATCCCAGAATGTCCTGTTCCAGACAAGGATCTTTCATTCCGGTCAGCTTCTTTTGTACTCTCCCTAGGAACTCTGCCTCCCATATTTACCGGCTACTGTGGCGCTTCTCCTTTGTCAGCAGGAACTTTGTAAAAGAAACAGATCCCACCGCTGCCAACCAATGTGATGGATACCCCAGCTACCCCGACTGGGTAGCTCCGCCAAATGGGTCCTGCTTCCTCCCTGCCGACTGCAGCTATGTAGCTGGCAAGTGACCACAGCCTGTAGCCACCCCCTGATGCCGACAGCACCAGTACTCAGGGTCCCACCCTGTGGCAGACTCCAGCTACCCAAACTAGGTAGCTCAGCCAGAATATCCCTTCCTCTGCCTGGTACAGGCTGCTATGTAGCCTAGGAAAGTGATTCCTATGTAGCCCAGGAAAGTGATTCTAGCAGGAGCCCACCTAAATGACTAGACAGACTAGCATTCAGGTGAAATAAGAACTGCCTTTATTGGGACAAACACACATCGTTTATACACACACACATCTTGATAAACAGGGAGACAATGCCACCGTTTTCCCGCCCCTCCAGACTGGACCGGCGCCTCCATAAGCAACCATAGTCCCCACAGAATCCCAGGACACAGTGGTGACGGTTTTGGGGTGATCCCAGGGGAGGGGTGGCTCTTCCAGGGGTGTCCTTTGATTTGTTATTGGGAACCAGAGATACAGCCCATTGAAGTTATGGGGGTAGGGGTGTCCAAAACCCCCGGTTCCCAAAGCAGCTCCCCTACGGTAATTCCCCCAACCTCTTGTCCTCCTCTTGTCTACTAATCCCCAAAAGAGCGGAGCTCTGGGGCACATGGTTGCAGGAGCGACCAGGGGTAAAGTTAGCGGGTGTCCTGCTGTCCTGTGGCCGACCGGGAGTTCCAGGGGCCCGGCCAGCCTAGGGAGGGTTTTTTTCCTGGTCATACACCAGCTTTTCACAAGACAAGCAATCCAAAGCTTCCAGGGATTGTGGTTGCTCTGAGAGCCCAAAAACCACTAAGAAACAACAGGGGTGAGGTTGTAGGGGGGGGGGGTAGCCTTAGCTGTCTGGTATCTGTGACAATATATATTTTTCTTTGGATAAACTAAAAGAAATAAGAATAATAAATATGTCTGTATAATAGACATTCCCTGAATAGGCTATTGTTTGTTTGTTTTTTTATTTTAATCAATGTTTCTTCATATTTTGGAGCATTGGCTCTGGTTTTATAATATGTAAATAAAAGTTAAGTTTTATCCTTTCAAGCCCCAATATGCTTTCTCAGCTATGAGATAGAATATAGAGAATTAATAGAGTGGTATAAAGTGCTTTCTTTTTTACAAATTTATCTGTAATGATTGTCTTAAGGGGACAGTGTATCCTAATCTTTACTCCCAACTTTAATTTTCTTCCCAATGATCCATTTTACCTGCTGGAGTGTATAAAGTCATTTTTAAAAAAAGCTGCTTTATCTTTATATCAATGTTTGAAATAGCCGATTTTGCTATAGTATCCTAAACTAAAAGTTTCTATACTTAAGTATTGGCTATAGAAAAGTAGTATAAAACATAGCAAACAGAATTATGAGAGATAAGTAATTAAATGTTAATTTTCCAATTATTCCTCTCTGGGCTAGTGAGATTCTTTAATAATGTTCGCCAGTACTTTTATTTCCCTGGTGGAATTATATAAAGCTACTTTAAAACAGGGTTTAATTAAACATTGCAAACTTTTACATAGCAGAGAGCTCTCATTATTTCTATAGGAGACATCTCGCCACTCGCAGGGACAGCCCCCCCCCCTTTTTTATAGAATTCCATGAGGGCTGCCCCTGTGAGTGATAGACTGGAAAAGTGTTGGTCTTTGGGTATACAGACAGAGATAACATAAAGAAGCATGTGTGTAAAGATTTTAATGGTTTGTGGGTTATTTTAAGAACTGAACTAGCTATTTCATGTAAAAAATAAACACAAAGAAGCAATTTCTCAATAATTTTATACTCTGCAGCTGGTATAACAAGCCATTGGAAACACATTAAGGAAAAACTATTTTACAGTACACTATCCCCTTTACAATACAAAGCAAGCACCCAACACACTTTTGCTTTGTAACATTAAAGGAAAGGGAGAAAATAATAGTGGTCTTGTTTGAATAGTTTCAATTTGAACTTATTAGATAATTGTTTTGGCTCTATGGCTATTATCACCCATTAGAAGGATGTCCCATTTGAGCTAGTTAAGTCACCTGAATTTCATATGCAACAGAATCTTTAATGTGATGGTAAATCCACGGCTGTTGACTAAGAGGTGTAAACGTCACCTCAGTGATAAATAGCGTTCTGCCATGGGCGGCCTGAGGAGCTCAGTGCGGCATACGCTGCAGACAAATAAAGGAACGTTCAGCATGAGTATTTTATTACGTAATGGACTGAAAGTCCCCTTTTTTTTAGCACTGGTAAACACTAGCGTTTCACAAACGCTAGGATTTACCATCACTTTAGCCTTTGCTTTTTTACATCCATTGGGGCAAACACAAGTATTGTAAGAAGTAGGCTTTTATCTTGTGGGGTTTTAGACTCTAACCTGGAGGTAAAACATAAGCAGTCAATGGGATGGAAATAAAACAACTATTTAATTTCGTATTAAAGGACACTGAACCCAAACTTTTTCTTTCGTGATTCAGATATAGAGCATGACATTTTAAGCAACTTTCTAATTTACTCCTATTATCTAATTTTCTTTATTCTCTTGGTATCTTTATTTGAAATGCGAGAATGTAAGTTTAGATGCCGGGCCCTTTTTTGGTTGAACAACCTAGGTTGTCCTTGCTGATTGGTGGATAAATTTATCCACAAATAAAAAAGTGCTGTCCATATTCCTGAACCAAAAAAAAACGTAGATGCTTCTTTTTCAAATAGAGATAGCAAGACAACGAAGAAAAATTGATAATAGAGTAATTAGAAAGTTGCTTAAAATTGCATGATCTATATGAATCACAAAAGAAAAAAATTGGGTCCAGTGTCCCTTTAATGCGTTAAATTATTTTTTCACACATTATGGTTCCAATTTACTGTATGTTAATCTTCACAAAACAGTACATTTAGGATTCTGTATTTCGCCATAATAATGTTATATACATTTTAAAACTACAACAAAATTCTGATTTCACATAGGGGTGAATTTACTATTTTTCACAATCTATGAATGCTCTGATCCCTGTCCAACTCACTTCGCATAATAAAACATCATTTAAAAAAATACTAAACATAAATAGTTGTAAGCCAAAAATAATCATATCTAGATTCTCACATTGTCACCCATTTTACATTCATCTAGTGCTCTCATTTATTTTTATACTCAAAAATTTGCATTTACTCAGAAAAACAAGGTTTTGTAAAACCTTTAAAAAGCACAGTACAATGAGATATGCTCTGCTATAGTAAATTCTAATTATTATTATCATAATCACTAAAAGCTAAATCCTTTATTTTCGTAATGGGATCTCTTTTCTTTTAAATGAGAATGTCTCCATACCCTTGAAATAGGACTAGGTTAAAAGTTGGTATTTGTCACTGCTATGATAATTACCTGTCAACTGAGTAGACACAGGGACCACTCATTTGTCTCATTCAAATAAGATCTATTATATCTTACTGCATATTGAGGGTGTGCAAGAGGGGCTACCCTATCCAATTGGATTTAGTTTCATGTGTGTACAGGTCTATTAGATTCTCCCTGTTGCCATGGGGGAACACTTGGGGCGCGATCCAATAAAGATCGTAGTTTGCGGTGCAAGCGAGGGAACCCCCGCCGCCCGCAGTTTCAGCTCGCAACTCGAGCTATCCTATATACGGTGCCGTCAGAGGCTAAAGTGCCGTAAGTCGGATAAACCAGCGCCATCTACCTTACCTACCCCCTAAAGGGAGCACCTACCTCCGCCGCCATCTATCTTACCTACCCCCTAAAGTGAGCCCTTACAACCGCCGCCATCTATTTTTAAAAATATTAACCCCTAATTTAATCCCCCTACACTGCCGCCAGCTATATTAACTATATTAACCCTAATTATATTAGGGTTAATATAGTTAATATAGTTATTATATTATATATATTAACTATATTAACCCTAATTATATTAGGGTTTAATATAGTTAATATCGTTATTATATTATATATATATTAAGTATAATAACCCTATCGAACCCTGATCGGAACAGCCAATAGAATGCGAGCTCAATCTGATTGGCTGATTGGATCAGCCTAATCGGATTGAACTTGATTCTTATTGGCTGATTCCATCAGCCAATCAGAATATTCCTACCTTAATTCCGATTGCTGATAGAATCTTATCAGCCAATCGGAATTCGAGGGACGCCATCTTGGATGATGTCATTTAAAGGAACCGTCATTCGTCGTTCAGTCGTCGGCCAAGATGGATGTTCCGCGTCGGAGGTCTTCAGGATGCTGCCGCTCCGCTCCGGATGGATGACGATAGAAGATTCCGCTTGGATGAAGACTTCAATCGGATGGAAAGACCTCTTTCTGCCCCGCTTGGATGAAGACTGTCTACCCGGATGGAGGACCTCTTCTTGCTCCGCTTGATGAAGTATTTGGCTCGGCTGGGTGAAGACGACTCAAGGTAGGGAGATCTTCAGGGGCTTAGTGTTAGGTTTATTTAAGGGGGTTTGGGTTAGATTAGGGGTATGTGGGTGGTGGGTTGTAATGTTGGGGGGGTATTGTATGTTTTATTTTACAGGCAAAAGAGCTGAACTTCTTGGGGCATGCCCCGCAAAGGGCCCTGTTCAGGGCCTTGTAAGGTAAAAGAGCTTTGAACTTTAGTAATTTAGAATAGGGTAGGGCATTTTTTTATTTTGGGGGGCTTTGTTATTTTATTAGGAATGCTTAGAGTAGGTGTAATTAGTTTAAAATTGTTGTCATATATTTCTAATGTTTGTAAATATTTTTTTATTTTTTGTAACTTAGTTCTTTTTTATTTTTTGTACTTTAGTTAGTTTATTTCATTGTATTTATTTGTAGGAATTGTATTTAATTTATTTATTGATAGTGTAGTGTTAGGTTTAATTGTAGGTAATTGTAGGTATTTTATTTAATTAATTTATTGATAGTGTAGTGTTAGGTTTAATTGTAACTTAGGTTAGGATTTATTTTACAGGTAAATTTGTAATTATTTTAACTATTTTAGCTATTAAATAGTTCTTAACTATTTAATAGCTATTGTACCTGGTTAAAATAAATACAAAGTTACCTGTAAAATAAATATTAATCCTAAAATAGCTATAATATAAATATTTTGTAGCTATATTAGGATTTATTTTACAGGTAAGTATTTAAGCTTTAAATAGGAATAATTTATTTAAGAAGAGTTAATTAATTTCGTTAGATTAAAATTATATTTAATTTAGGGGGGTGTTTAGTGTTAGGGTTAGACTTAGCTTTAGGGGTTAATACATTTATTAGAATAGCGGTGAGCTCCAGTCGGCAGATTAGGGGTTAATAATTGAAGTTAGGTGTCGGCGATGTTAGGGAGGGCAAATTAGGGGTTAATACTATTTATTATAGGGTTAGTGAGGCGGATTAGGGGTTAATAACTTTAATATAGTAGGGGTGCGGTCCGCTCGGCAGATTAGGGGGTTAAAAAGTGTAGGCAGGTGGAAGCGACGTTGAGGGGGGCAGATTAGGGGTTAATAAATATAATATAGGGGTCGGCGGGTTTTCGGGGCAGCAGATTAGGGGTACATAGCTATAATGTAGGTGGCGGCTCTTTGCGGTCGGCAGATTAGGGGTTAATTATTGTAGGTAGCTGGCTGCGACGTTGTGGGGGGCAGGTTAGGGGTTAATAAATATAATATAGGGGTCGGCGGTGTTAGGGGCAGCAGATTAGGGGTACATAAGTATAACGTAGGTGGCGGTCGGCAGATTAGGGGTTAAAAAAATTTATTCGAGTGTCAGCGATGTGGGGGGGGCCTCGGTTTAGGGGTACATAGGTAGTTTATGGGTGTTAGTGTACTTTAGAGTACAGTAGTTAAGAGCTTTATGAACTACTGACTTTTTTCTGTGGCTGGAGTTTTGTCGTTAGATTTCTAACGCTCACTTCAGCCACGACTCTAAATACCGGAGTTAGAAAGATCCCATTGAAAAGATAGGATACGCAATTGACGTAAGGGGATCTGCGGTATGGAAAAGTCGCGGCTGAAAAGTGAGCGTTTAGACCCTTTTTTTGAATGACTCCAAATACCGGCGGTAGCCTAAAACCAGCGTTAGGAGCCTCTAACGTTGGTTTTCACGGCTACCGCCAAACTCCAAATCTAGGCCTAAGATAGCTACAATGTAATTAATAATTACATTGTAGCTATTTAAGGGTTTATATTTATTTTACAGGTAACTTGGTATTTATTTTAGCTAGGTACAATAGCTATTAAATAGTTAATAACTATTTAATAGCTACCTAGTTAAAATAATTACCAATTTACCTGTAAAATAAATCCTAACCTAAGTTACAAATACACCTACACTATCAATGAATTAAATAAACTACAAATATCTAAACTAAAATACAATAAAATAATATAAACTAAATTACAAAAACAAACAAACACTAAATTACAAAAAATAAAAAAATTTACAAGATTTTTAAGCTAATTAACACCTATTCTAAGCCCTCTAATAAAATAATAAAGCCCCCCAAAATAAAAAAAAATCCCTACCCTATTCTAAATTAAAAAAGTTCACAGTTCTTTTACCTTACCAGCCCTTAAAAGGGCCTTTTGCGAGGCATGCCCCAAAGAAAACAGCTCTTTTGCCTGTAAAAGAAAAACACAATACCACCCCCAACATTACAACCCACCACCCACATACCCCTATTCTAAACCCACCCAAACATCCCTTAAAAAAACCTAACACGACCCCCCTGAAGATCTCCCTACCTTGTCTTCACCCAGCCGGGCCGAACTCTTCATCCGATCCGGGCGATGTCCAATCAAGCGCAGTGAAGTCTTCTTCCATCCGGGCGATGTCTTCAATCAAGCGGCAGTGAAGTCTTCTTCCATCCAGCGATGTCTTCAATCAAGAGGCAGTGAAGTCTTCTTCCATCCGGCGATGTCTTCTTTCATCCGGCGATGTCTTCAAGCAAAGCGGCATCTTCAATCTTCTTTCTTCGCTCCTCCGCCGCGGAGCATCCATCCTGCACGAAGACTGAACTAGGAATGAGGTACCTTTAAATGACGTAATCCAAGATGGCGTCCGTCGAATTCCGATTGGCTGATAGGATTCTATCAGCCAATCGGAATTAAGGTAGAAAAATCTGATTGGCTGATTGAATCAGCCAATCAGATTCAAGTTCAATCCGATTGGCTGATTGGTAGATCGCGGCGGGTGTAGGTGCTCACTTTAGGGGGTAGGTAAGGTAGATGCGGCGGTGTAAGGGACTCACATTAGGGGGTATGTAATGTAGCTTGCGACGGTGTAGGGGGATCACATTAGGGGGTTATACTTTTAATGTAGGTGGCGTCGGCGTCCTATTAGGGATTGCAGCGGGGGATCGCGGTTGACAGGTAGATAGACATTGTGCATGCGTTAGGTGTTAGGTTTTATTTAGCAGGTAGTTTAGGGAGTTACGGGGGCTCCAATAGACTGCACAAGGCTTACTACGGCTGTATTTTTGTGGCGAGGTGAAAATGGAGTAAGATTTCTCCATTTTCGCCACGTAAGTCCTTACGCTGTATACTGGATACCTGCCTATGGCCCAAAAAACTACGGGCGAAGGCAGAAATATACGAGCGTAACTTCTAGGTTACGCCGTATATATGATAACAAACCAGCGCAAATTTCGGCATCGCCGGCTTTTGCGGGCGGCGCTGCATATCGGATCGGGCCCTTGATAACCACTTAAGCATGTGACCCATTTGTTTTAGAGATGGACATCTTTTAGTTACCATATGTGGGTTCAGGGGTTTGTTATGTAGCCCAGAACACAGTAAAAGTCACCGGTTATACAGAAAATTCCAATAGAAATGACCTGCTATTTATAGAGACATGAGTGATAATCCGCTCTTTAATATGAGGAGTGTTTTGTAGGCTGGTCTGACTTGTAGTCGCTGCGCGTCTATACAGTAAATACATTAGGTGGGGATTGCCATTTTTCTACTTTAAACAAAACTCTGCATCAATTATATTATAACAATATAATTGTTTACAGTAATATTTTATTTCAATATTTAATTTGTTTAATAAAATTTTTTACATTTTGTTTTTTTTTGTGAGCCATGTTTTTTTTGTTGTTGTTTTTTTTTTTCATTTTAAACTTTTTTAAACTAATATCTTCCTCACACCTCACTACATGCCCCCTTGACCCTATCCCTTCACATCTAATACCCTCTCTGTCCTCTACCCTCACCCCAGCTCTTACTCACATATTCAACCGATCCCTTACTACTGGTTCATTTCCATCATCCTTCAAACATGCAAAGGTCACCCCCATCCTCAAAAAACCCTCCCTCAACCCCAATTCTCCTGCAAACTACTTCCCCATATCACTACTTCCGCTAGCTTCTAAAGTCCTGGAAAAACTAGTTTTCGATCGCCTAACACACTTCCTATCCTCCAACTCATTGCTTGACCCCCTGCAATCTGGCTTCCGTCCCCAACACTCAACTGAGACTGCCCTCACCAAGGTTACTAACGATCTTCTTTCTGCTAAAAACAATGGCCACTATTCTATACTTATCTTACTTGACCTGTCTGCTGCCTTTGACACTGTTGACCATCCCCTCCTCTTACGGACTCTCAGCTCCCTTGGGCTCTGTGACATTGCCCTCTCCTGGATCCACTCTTATCTCTCTAATAGGTCCTTTTCTGTCTCATCTAACTTCACACTAACATCATTCCCCACCTTTGCAGTCCCCACCTCCTGTTTCTCACCCTCCTACCCATTTAGATTGTAAGTTCCCACGGGAACAGGGGCTCCCAATTCCTCCTGTATTTGTTTGTTAAATTTTGTCTGGTGTTTCATATTGTACTGTCCTTTTATCTTTGTTACCTATGAACAGCGCTGCGGAATCTGTTGGCGCTTTATAAATAAAGAATAATAATAATAAGAGTTAAAGTACATGACATCGTGTTTTTATGCTATCATATCTCTTTTGTCCTGCCCACTCAAAATGCTTAGTAAAATCATTTACAATTTACAGCAAATTTATATCTTTTTTTTTTCTCTCCTGGATTGTGTTTATACTATTTTCTAGCATATAGGACAGGGCACATTTTGGAGCGTTCTACCAAAAAATACTTAAAGGATTACTTTCTGTTATAATTTTTAAGCCAAACAACTAACATATTAAAGTTAATAAACATTAATTAAACCTACTGACCTATATTTTCTCCAAAATGAAGTTTCATAACGTTCTAAAAGTTATATCTTTTATTCGCCGATGATGTCACATTATCCTGCCCACTATTTTCAGCACTGCGTGTTCAAAATACTTAAACCAATAACTTTGTGTTTAGAGCGCCATTTTGAAACCTAGGTATTGTAAACGGATTGGTACAGAGCAAAGGATACCCACGGAGTGGGTTTGGAAAACAATTAAATTTGCAGACAAGATTTCTGATATACGGTAGATATGTTAATGAAATGCTATTGATAAAAAGCGTATTTGGGGTAGTTAGTTAGTAATAGGCATAGAAAATATTTACTTACAGTGGCCCTTTAAATCACATCATATACAAGCAAGATCAGACATTTATATGTGTCCTCTTTGTAGACTGGTTGTCTATTCAGTTATGGAATGATTCTGTTTCATAGTCCTTTATACTGATCCATTTGTAATGAATGTAATAAATCAGCTAATAATATAATTATTACCTACAGTTTTACTGAGTGTATCTGTAGAGAATACCTGGAACTTCTTCAGTGCTTCTAATTTCTACATCATTTTTTGTTTTCTGTCCACTATTTTAACCACAATCCAGACTGCTGGAGTTTATAAGAAAATATCTAGTAACCCAGAGGATGTCTCGCAGACATAATTAGTTCACCTCAGAGCCTCTGTAAGTCAGAAGAGACACAGAACTTTTCTTAAAGGGACATTAAAAATGAAACAATATTCCCCCAAAAATGTTTAATTATGCATAGTATGAAAATTATGCAGAGCGCTTTTATTATTTTCTGCTTGCTTTTAGTTTTCCTACTGCCCCAGAAAGGCAGAATTGCATTATTTTAACTTAAGAAGCCTGCATCTTGATTGCTTAAAGGGACATTAAACACTAAATACTTTCTAGATAGAATGATGCATTCAAAGAAAAGATTAGTCCATGACTAACATGTAGATGTACTTTTTTAAGTTTCATTAGTTGTTTAAAAAGTGACAAATGAAGTGTAAAGTTTTAGGCCTAGATTTAGAGTTCGGCGGTAGCCGTCAAAACCAGCGTTAGAGGCTCCTAACGCTGGTTTTGGGCGCCCGCTGGTATTTGGAGTCAGTGATTAAAGGGTCTAACGCTCACTTTTCAGCCGCGACTTTTCCATACCGCAGATCCCCCTACGCCATTTGCGTAGCCTATCTTTTCAATGGGATCTTTCTAACGCCGGTATTTAGAGTCGTTTCTGCAGTGAGCGTTAGAGCTCTAACGACAAGATTCCAGCCGCCTGAAAATAGCAGGAGTTAAGAGCTTTCTGGCTAACGCCGGTTTATAAAGCTCTTAACTACTGTACCCTAAAGTACACTAACACCCAAAAAACTACCTATGTACCCATAAACCGAGGTCCCCCCCCACACCGCCGCCACTCGATTAAAATTTTTAACCCCTAATCTGCCGACCGCCACCTACGTTTATATTTATGTACCCCTAATCTGCTGCCCCTAACCCCGCCGACCCCTGTATTATATTTATTCACCCCTAACCGGCCCCCCACAACGTCGCCGCCAGCTACTTACAATAATTAACCCCTAATCTTCCGACCGCAAATCGCCGCCACCTACGTTATCCCTATGTACCCCTAATCTGCTGCCCCTAACATCGCCGACACCTACATTATATTATTAACCCCTAATCTGCCCCCCTCAACGTCGCCGACACCTGCCTACACTTATTAACCCCTAATCTGCCGAGCGGACCTGAGCGCTACTATAATAAAGTTATTAACCCCTAATCCGCCTCACTAACCCTATCATAAATAGTATTAACCCCTAATCTGCCCTCCCTAACATCGCCGACACCTACCTTCAATTACTAACCCCTAAACTTCCGATCGGAGCTCACCGCTATTCTAATAAATGGATTAACCCCTAAAGCTAAGTCTAACCCTAACACTAACACCCCCCTAAGTTAAATATGATTTTTATCTAACGAAATAAATTAACTCTTATTAAATAACTTATTCCTATTTAAAGATAAATACTTACCTGTAAAATAAATCCTAATATAGCTACAATATAAATTATAATTATATTATAGCTATTTTAGGATTAATATTTATTTTACAGGCAACTTTGTAATTATTTTAACCAGGTACAATAGCTATTAAATAGTTAAGAACTATTTAATAGTTACCTAGTTAAAATACTAACAAATTTACCTGTAAAATAAATCCTAACCTAAGTTATAATTAAACCTAACACTACCCTATCAATAAAATAATTAAATAAACTACCTACAATTACCTACAATTAACCTAACACTACACTATCAATAAATAAATTAAACACAATTGCTACAAATAAATACAATTAAATAAACTAGCTAAAGTACAAAAAATAAAAAAGAACTAAGTTACAGAAAATAAAAAAATATTTACCAACATAAGAAAAATATTACAACAATTTTAAACTAATTACACCTACTCTAAGCCCCCTAATAAAATAACAAAGCCCCCCAAAATAAAAAATTCCCTACCCTATTCTAAAATTAAAAAAGTTACAAGCTCTTTTACCTTACCAGCCCTGAACAGGGCCCTTTGCGGGGCATGCCCCAAGAATTTCAGCTCTTTTGCCTGTAAAAGAATAAATACAATACCCCCCCCCCCAACATTACAACCCACCACCCACATACCCCTAATCTAACCCAAACCCCCCTTAAATAAACCTAACACTAAGCCCCTGAAGATCTTCCTACCTTGTCTTCACCATCCAGGTATCACCGATCCGTCCTGGCTCCAAGATCTTCATCCAACCCAAGCGGGGGTTGGCGATCCATAATCCGGTGCTCCAAGTCTTCCTCCTATCCGGCAAGAAGAGGACATCCGGACCGGCAAACATCTTCTCCAAGCGGCATCTTCGATCTTCTTCCATCCGGTGCGGAGCGGGTCCATCTTGAAGCAGGCGACGCGGATCCATCCTCTTCTTCCGATGTCTCCCGACTAATGACGGTTCCTTTAAGGGACGTCATCCAAGATGGCGTCCCTCGAATTCCGATTGGCTGATAGGATTCTATCAGCCAATCGGAATTAAGGTAGGAATTTTCTGATTGGCTGATGGAATCAGCCAATCAGAATCAAGTTCAATCCGATTGGCTGATCCAATCAGCCAATCAGATTGAGCTCGCATTCTATTGGCTGTTCCGATCAGCCAATAGAATGCGAGCTCAATCTGATTGGCTGATGGGATCGGCCAATCGGATTGAACTTGATTCTGATTGGCTGATTCCATCAGCCAATCAGAAAATTCCTACCTTAATTCCGATTGGCTGATAGAATCCTATCAGCCAATCGGAATTCGAGGGACGCCATCTTGGATGACGTCCCTTAAAGGAACCGTCATTAGTCGGGAGACATCGGAAGAAGAGGATGGATCCGCGTCGCCTGCTTCAAGATGGACCCGCTCCGCACCGGATGGAAGAAGATCGAAGATGCCGCTTGGAGAAGATGTTTGCCGGTCCGGATGTCCTCTTCTTGCCAGATAGGAGGAAGACTTTGGAGCACCGGATTATGGATCGCCAACCCCCGCTTGGGTTGGATGAAGATCTTGGAGCCAGGACGGATCGGTGATACCTGGATGGTGAAGACAAGGTAGGAAGATCTTCAGGGGCTTAGTGTTAGGTTTATTTAAGGGGGGTTTGGGTTAGATTAGGGGTATGTGGGTGGTGGGTTGTAATGTTGGGGGGGGGGTATTGTATTTATTCTTTTACAGGCAAAAGAGCTGAAATTCTTGGGGCATGCCCCGCAAAGGGCCCTGTTCAGGGCTGGTAAGGTAAAAGAGCTTGTAACTTTTTAAATTTAGAATAGGGTAGGGAATTTTTTATTTTGGGGGGCTTTGTTATTTTATTAGGGGGCTTAGAGTAGGTGTAATTAGTTTAAAATTGTTGTAATATTTTTCTTATGTTGGTAAATATTTTTTTTATTTTCTGTAACTTAGTTCTTTTTTATTTTTTGTACTTTAGCTAGTTTATTTAATTGTATTTATTTGTAGGAATTGTGTTTAATTAATTTATTGATAGTGTAGTGTTAGGTTAATTGTAGGTAATTGTAGGTAGTTTATTTAATTATTTTATTCATAGGGTAGTGTTAGGTTTAATTATAACTTAGGTTAGGATTTATTTTACAGGTAAATTTGTTATTATTTTAACTAGGTAACTATTAAATAGTTCTTAACTATTTAATAGCTATTGTACCTGGTTAAAATAATTACAAAGTTGCCTGTAAAATAAATATTAATCCTAAAATAGCTATAATATAATTATAATTTATATTGTAGCTATATTAGGATTTATTTTACAGGTAAGTATTTAGCTTTAAATAGGAATAAGTTATTTAATAAGAGTTAATTTATTTCGTTAGATAAAAATTATATTTAACTTAGGGGGGTGTTAGTGTTAGGGTTAGACTTAGCTTTAGGGGTTAATCCATTTATTAGAATAGCGGTGAGCTCCGATCGAAAGTTTAGGGGTTAATAATTGAAGGTAGGTGTCGGCGATGTTAGGGAGGGCAGATTAGGGGTTAATACTATTTATGATAGGGTTAGTGAGGCGGATTAGGGGTTAATAACTTTATTATAGTAGCGCTCAGGTCCGCTCGGCAGATTAGGGGTTAATAAGTGTAGGCAGGTGTCGGCGACGTTGTGGGGGGCAGATTAGGGGTTAATAAATATAACATAGGGGTCGGCGATGTTAGGGCAGCAGATTAGGGGTACATAGGGATAACGTAGGTGGCGGCGTTTTACGGAGCGGCAGATTAGGGGTTAAAAGTGTAATGCAGGGGTCAGCGATAGCGGGAGCGGCAGATTAGGGGTTAATAAGTGTAAGGCTAGGGGTGTTTAGACTCGGGGTACATGTTAGAGTGTTAGGTGCAGACGTAGGAAGTGTTTCCCCATAGGAAACAATGGGGCTGCGTTAGGAGCTGAACGCTGCTTTTTTGCAGGTGTTAGGTTTTTTTTCAGCTCAAACAGCCCCATTGTTTCCTATGGGAGAATCGTGCACGAGCACGTTTTTGATGCCGGCCGCGTCCGTAAGCAGCTCTGGTATCGAGAGTTGCATTTGCGGTAAAAATGCTCTACGCTCCTTTTTTGGAGCCTAACGCAGCATTTGTTTGAACTCTCGATACCAGAGTTAAATTTATGGTGCGGCCAGAAAAAAACCTGCGGAGCGTTAACAGCCCTTTTACCGCCGAACTCCAAATCTAGGCCTATGTGTCTATAAAACACTGGGAGCTGCCATGTTGTAACTTGTGTTACCTTCTCTGCTGTGGCCAATTAGGGTCAGTTATAAAAAAGGTCAATAGAGTGTGCAGCCAATGGTTGTGCTGGATTTAACAGTGTTCTGCACTTCCATTTCTAACAGGAACTGAAAAGCTCACAATTTCAGAATGAAATTACAGGCAAAGAGGACAAAATAAATAATGAAAGTATATTGCAGAGCTGTTTTATTATATACAATTTATCATTTTATATTACCATCTCAAAGTGTTTAATGTCCCTTTAAAGGGACAGTCAAGTCAAAATTAAACTTTCATAATTCAGATAGAGTATGCAGTTTTAAACAACTTTCCAATTTACTTTTATCCTCAAATTTGCATCGTTCTCTTGCTATTCTTTGTTAAAAGCTAAACCTAGGTAGTCACGAACTGAAGGCCCCTTCTTATCTCAGTGCGTTTGGCAGTTTTTCAAAGCTAGAGGGCGTAAGTTCATGTGCAACATATAGATAACATTGCGCTCGTGCCTGTGGAGTTATTTATGAGTCAGCACTGTTTGGCTAAAATGCTAGTCTGTTAAAAGAACTGGGATAACGGGGCAGTCTGCAGAGGCTTATATACAAGTTAGTCACAGAGGTAAAAAGTGTATTAATATAACAGTGTTGGTTATGGAAAACTGGGGAATGGGTTAACAATGCTAACCGGGCGGACAAGTGAATCATGTCTGCCCTGCATCGCTAAATGCAGACAGCATACGCTATTGGCATTTAACATTGCACAAGCATTTCTGGTGAAATGCTTGTGCAATGCCGCCCCCTGCATATTTGTGGCTAATCGGCTGCGTCGGGTGTCAATCATCCCGCTAGTATCTGATCGGTATGATTGAAGTCCGCCACCTAAAACACGGGGAGATAGCAGCATCCGCTGCTTGGTAAATCTCCCCCTAAAAATACTTTGAAAACATATATATTGTATGCATTTTGTGTGTTTTGCAAAGCAGTGACCATTTTTTGATGCAGAAATAAATATAATTGTGTACCCCTTTAAAAGTCGCTCATACCATTATACCTAGCATTTCAATGTTTTTTTTTTAGCAAACTCTTTGGATCTCTTTTCTTCTTCTTCTTCTTCTTCAAAAAAGAAAAATAATGTCCAGAAGATTCAAAAAATGCCTGTAAGGAATCATCAGAATCATAATGTTCTTATCAGAAATGCAACAATATTGTATGTTGGTTTATGTTTTAAACCAGCAAAAAAACAAATCCCCCAAAAAACTAAGCAATCATCATTGGTATTGTTGTAATGTTATTTATTTGTAAAGTACCAACAGATTCTGCAAAGTAACAGTTAAAGTAAGTCACCTTAACCTCCGGGTAAAAAGCATTTCTACCTCCTTTGGTAATAAGTTCCACAATTGTATTGCTCTTACAGTGAAAAAACATTTCCATTGCAGGAGATTAATTCTCCTTTCCTCCAACCTTAAATTGTGACCTGGTAACAAACAATTTTCTTGGAATAAACAAAGCTTCTGCCATCTCTGTATATGGGCCTTGAATATATTTATATAAAGTAATCATGTCATCTCTCAAGCACCTTTTTTCTAAAGAAAACAGACCCAGTTTGGCTAGCCTCTCCTCATAGGTTAATTTCTCCAATCCCCTTATTAGCTTTGTGACCCTTCTCCGAACTTTTTCTAGTTCTGCAATATCTTTTTTTGTGATCGGTCCCCAGAACTGCACTCCATGCTCAGTAATACACTGGATGTTTTTGGATTTCTTTTAAAGCTAAGTTTATAAAATATTTTCATATTCACTAAATATGTGCAAGATACACAATATACAGTACAGTGTTTAAACTGGAAACTCAGATCTCTGACAGAAACTAAAGAATGCTCATCTAGAACAGTGTTTCTCAACCTTTTTGAAGCAAGTATCCCTTCAGGCATTTATTTTTACCACATCTGCAACATGTAAATATTATTAGGCTAAAAAAAATGAGTAGCAATCCTGCAATGTGACAAATTTGTATCAGATATGCCAATCTTTTTTTTTTAGGAATTTATTTTAAATTGTATTTTAAAATTAAGTTATACTGAATGCAATACTTGGGTATAATACACTTTACCTGGCACATTCCCTATGACACACTTTATATCACTATTTATTAACTCCAGTCCTCAAACGTCACTAACCGCCCAGAGTCTAAGGATTTCCCTAACTGAGCACAGGTGAGTTAGTCACAGTAAGGCCCTGATATTAAAAACATTGTGATAATAGCGATATTTTAATCAAGGCTCTGGAGATCGAGATTGAATGTGAAATTATATAAAGGATCTTTATTCAGTGTTTAAAGGACCAGTCAACACAGTAGATTTGCATAATCTACAAATGCAAGATAACAAGAAGATGCAATAGCACTTAGTCTGAACTTCAAATGAATAGTAGATTTTATTTCTGACAATTTTAAAAGTTATGTCTTTTTCCACTCCCCCTGTACCATGTGACAGCCATCAGCCAATCACAAATGCATACACGTACCATGTGACAGCCATCAGCCATTCACAAATGCATACACACTTATTCTTGCACATGCTCAGTAGGAGCTAGTGACTCAAAAAGTTTAAATATAAAAAGACTGTGCACGTTTACTTAATTGAAGTAAATTGGAAAGTTGTTTAAAATGGCATGCTCTATCTGAATAATGAAAGTTTAATTTTGATTGAGTGTCGACCAGGGGCATTTTACTATATTTCTCTGTGGGAGGTGATGGTTTTCTGACACTGGCGGAATTTTAAAAGCAGCATCGCCACATGCATTAAAGTTGTATTGTAAATTAACCCTTTAGACAGTATTGAATAACAATACATTTTAAATGTGTCACTCAAAACTCAACCCCTTTTGTTACAATAGAACAGTGAAACTAGTACATGAATAATAATCCTATAGGAACTGGGGTTATTATATATGTAGTATACTGCTAAATACTGTAATCTGTATGTAAAGTGTTTTCTTTATTCAAATAAACGTATTTTTAACGTTTGTTGTGTTCTTTTCTTTTTAGGAAGAAGATTTCATGCACAGGATATTAATATTCCATAGAAGATTAGCTGCAGCTTTTTTTTTGTTTTACAAAAATACATTCTTTTCAGTTTTGCACTATGTAAAATGTGTTTTTTAGCATTCACATTTTAAAAAAAATATATATAACTGAACTGAATGTGTTTTACTTCTAATATTGCCACCACACTGTTCAAAATTAATAACATGCTTGTTACAGTGTAGCCATAATATTATAGTATTTAATAGTATGCTACATACATATAATATACTGCATCACATGTACAATATACCCACATCCCCCAGCTCCTATAGGTTTATCATTTAAAGGGATAGTAAACACCAAAAATGTTATTGTTTAAAAAGATAGATAATCCCTTTATTCACCATGCCCCAGTTTTGCATAACCAATACTGTTATAGAAATATACTTTTTACCTCTGTAATTACCTTGTATCTAAGCTTCTGCAGACTGCCTCCTTATCTCAGATCTTTTGACAGACTTGCATTTCATGCAATTAGTGCTGACTCTTAAATAACTTCAAGTGCATGAGCACAGTGTTATCTATATGAAACACATGAACTAACACCCTCTAGCTGTGAAAAACTGTCAAATGCATTCAGATGAGAGGCGGCCTTCAAGGGCTTAGATATTAGCATATGAGCCTACCTAGGTTTAGAGAACAAAGCAAATTTGATGATAAAAGTAAATTGGAAAGTTGTCTAAAATGACATGCCCTATCTGAATCATGAAAGTTTAATTTGGACTTTACTATCCCTTTAAGATTTTTTTTTGTTCTTTATTAACAATGGTGATATATAGCAATTACATATGGGCATCCTGTGGGAGTTTCATAGGAGGAACCTGTGTTTTAATGGGAATTGGGAAAACATTGATGGGAGTTTCAAATGTGAAATTTACTCCCCCCCCCATCTTAGGTGCACCCTTCACTCAGACCAGTCTCACCAGCCTTTCAGTGGCAAGCTTTTTTATTGTAAGAAATCTACTTAATGTACACTGAAATTTAGTTTACATATGTATTTTTTAACTGTTACTATACAGAAACCATTTTTTTTATATTTAGTGAATGCACATTCTATGTTGTGTAAAAAGGCTATGAACACACACACCCTTCTCGTTGCTAAAAACCCATGGTCACTGACAAACTGGGCGGATTTTTGCTCAGGCAAAGATCCTTATTGTTTCCTATTATTGTCAGCCCACCTTTTTATAAAATATCACCAGAAGCATGGATTGCAAGACTGGTGAGACAGAAAAGGTAATTTCTCATGGGTCTGATGATCCTTTTAACATATGGTTCTACGTGAACAGCTGACTATCCCAGGCAGGGAATTATAATCTGATAGTGGAGAGCCCTACAATTGTCTTGCAGGCTTAGAAAATGGGTCCTTAGTGTAGAAAGTAGGCCTATGAGGCCTGGGACTATCCCCATCCTTAGGTGCCCACTGAGGACCAAAAGTCTGCCTTGCAAGCTCTTTATTCTACGGGCAGCATTGCAAGCACTTAAGGCCCAGGCTGCAGTGGCTTTAACAGCCATCGTCCAATCTATAGCCTCCACCATTTCCAGTAATAGTAATGGACCTGCCTTTGCATCTGGGGACAGCATCTCCCTTCTCCTCATAGCCCTATCCATGGTGCATGGTGTTGACGTCACTTCTTGTGATGTCACGGTTTTAGTTACAGGGATAGTGTACACCAATTTCCGTATAACTGTATGTAATTAACACTACTATAAATAATAATATGTACAGAAACTGATCTAAAAATCCAGTATAAAACCTTTTAAAAACTTACTTAGAAGCTCCCAGTTTAGCACTGTTGATGAGCTTAGGCAGGAATACCCAGTGAAAGGGGCTTGGAAAGCAGAAAGATCAGACACTCCCCCCTTCCCTGCATATGAAAAGACAGATTACACAAATAATAGCAGCTGTAATCTGTAGTTTAAGATGTAGACCTGGGTCTACATCTTATACGTCAGGGCTTGGATATAAGTCTGAAAAATAGGAACAATGTTATTAAAACATAAGCAAAACTATATATTGTTACAAAACACTCCCAGATAGGCTATATAAATGGACCATCTGGGGGTGGAGCTAAGCTGTGCTGGATGATGACTGCCTAAGCTATTAGCTCCCAAGCCCTAAACTCATCAGGCTGATATACAGTGGCCTGAATGCTGCCCATTGCATATTAAACTGCTGCTGAGGCACTATAACATGCTACAGTGGTTGGCAGTGGCGTCACTAGGGTTGGTGTCACCCGGTGCGGTAAGTCATGGTGTCACCCCCCCCCCCCGAAAGCAGACACACACAAAAACACAGGCAAACACACATACAAACACTCAGACACACTTAAACACATACTCAGATGCACACACAAACACTCGGAAACACACTCAGACACACACACAAAAACACACACACAAAAACACTGAGACACACAAAAACACTGAGACACACAAAAACTCAGACACACACATACAAAATATGTAAACTGCACTGCATTAATTAGGAAGCTCATGCCTAGAGCTGCTCCCTGGCTCAGCAGAACATCAAATGAAAGATAAACAGAGCACTCTAAAATAAATCGCTGAAGAAAAGGTTTAGGCACGCAAACTATGAAAATTCTGCTCTCTGACTCTGTTCCAAGTCTGTCAGTGCACAGCCCTGGGCCGCATGTCACTGAGCAGTGAGCACAGATAGGCAGGCAGGTTTAGGCTAGCAGCGCAACTTTGCAAGCCCCACGGCACACCCACAACATTCATAGTGAAATTGGGCAGGGGAGGAGCAAAGTACAAACAAGCAAAAGCAGCCGGGAAAACTATTTGTTGAAATTGCAGCACTGGCTCAAGGGGCAAAAAAATTGTGTGTCTACAACTTCCCCAGTCCTACTAATGTTCACAAATGCCAGCCTCTAATAAAATAATCTATGCATCTCAACATTGTATTTCTTTGAATTTCAATAAAATTAAAAAAAAAAAAAAAAAAAAAATTTTTTTTTTTTTTTTTTTTTTGGTGTCACCCCCTGGAGGGTGTCACCCGGGTGCGGCCCGCCCCCCCCCGCCCCCCCTAGTGACGCCACTGGTGGTTGGGGATTCAAGCAGCGAACCGCTAAACACCAGCACAGCTGACAATCCTGCTGTGATCCAAGTGCACGCTAACTGGCGGTCCTTCAAGCTGCGACGTGACTATCACAGCGGATGCCCTAATAACTGACCCACACTGGAACACCACTTGCGGCTATCCTGATCATTGGTGGAGGACACTAAAATGAGAAGGTACCAAGCGGCCACCACGGACTACAGGCTTAAGGCGGGTCGAGCAACAGCACTGAAGGGATAACCCGGCATTGCTGATCACTAGACCTAACACACTGGGGATCAGCACCCGGCCCAGATACACTTCCAAAGTTAAAACTAGCTCCATAATTAAACCACAGTGCTCCCCTATATGACGTCGCTTAGGTTAACCTAAAACCCTCAGCCAGGGCAATCTTGGCGGGAGAAGCAATAATACTTAAAAAAAAGACTCAGACAGAGTTGCAGTATAGTAGACAGCCCTTATCCTTCCAGAGAGATCACATATAATTTCTGGCACCATTTAGACCCCGCAAGGCTAAAATACAGTGTACACAACAGGCTCAAGGCAATTACTATCTACATCACTACATTTCTAAAAGCGATCCAGCTGCCATTAACATATACCAACTAGGGACACCTGCTGATTGCTTTGGGGACATCAAGGCATAACTAACTAGAGGATTACTGGGGACAAACCACAGCCACTCCTATCCCCTATCAGACTCTTCAGGCATAAGACTTCTGACACCACATTGTAACAGGGCTCCCTATAACTACCACACAGGAAGACCCTTCTGCAATTATTCATTCTGGCCTGGTCAGGGAACATTTATACTACCTACAAAACCAGCTGAATCTCCTGGCAACCCCAAGACATAAACCATAAAGATAAGAAAAACATAGAAAATTGCCTCCTACTTTGCTTACCCACAGATACAGAAAGCCAGCATCCTCTGTCTTATATTTTTTGCCACGCATATCTGTGTTGTGCATTGCTTGACTTGGTTATGTCTTGCAAGAAACAACAAAAAATGGAGGGTCAAGAAAAACCAAAAATGATCCACCACTACATGAAACAAGCTGAACCAGCACCAACACCCTCAGATGCAAATAATAGTAATATAGATACAGCTGCTGCTATACAGATACACCAAACTGCAACAGAAGGAACTTTGGCCACAATCATTAAAGCTGACCTAAAATTGTTATCTTCCAAGGAAAACATGAAAGAAATGATGAATGAGATTCGCTCCCTAGTTGGGGAATTTATGAAACATATAAGCAAATTAGATCGCAGAATCTCTACAGTAGAAAATAGCCACAAATCCGTCAACCAAGACATACAACAGGTCATACAACACCTATACACACAGGACAAAATTATACGCTTTCTAATTGACAAAGTTAAAGACCAAAACAACCTTCGGATAAGAGGTGTCCCTGAATCAATATTACCAGGAGCCATCCAAGGTCACTTACAAGATCCCATCCCACCTTCACCAATATAGAAGACCTACAATCTTTCTGTGAAACACTACCAATTCCAGAGGATGCGCCTGTCAAACCACGAAGAACGCAGGAACTTCTTAGTCAAACATAATTACATGATATAATTACATGAACCATCCTATCATCTTAATGGACACCAGAAAGGGCAAATACTTTCACACCATAACAGGTGTTCTGGGGATCGGTTACACGTGTGTCCTAGATGATTACAGAGTTATAACACTGTTTATCCCACTGCTTATTGATAGGGCACCATGTACTTTGCTGCACAATTGGCGCTTGGCACTTTCACTGGAACTTTTAACTCCTTGGACCCAATTATATTAAGTCCTGGGTCAGCAGGTAATCCACCATACCCTCATATGCAGCAACCAAGTTATACTCATTTCAAGAAGGGCAGGGAACCCAAATTACTTATTAATAGATTTCAAACAGCATACTTATCTTCGGGCTCCACCAAAACAGGCAGAGTAGGCATACTAATTAGGAAGACGCTACAATTCCAGGCCACACATATTGAAAATGACAGCAATGGGAGATTCATTATAGTTAAAGGAACATTAAACCCAAACATTTTCTTTCATGATTCAGACACAGAATACAATTTTAAATAACATTCCAATTTACTTCTATTATCTAATTTGCTTCATTCTTTAGATATTCTTTGTTAAAGAAATAGCAATGCACATGGGTGAACCAATCACATGAGGCAAATATGTGTAGCCACCAATCAGAAGCTACTGAGCCTATCTAGATATGCTTTTCAGGGAGGAATATCAAGAGAATGAAGCAAATTAGATAACAGAAGTAAATTAGAAAGTTGTTTAAAATAGTATTATCTATCTGAATCATGAAAGAAAAAAATTGGGTTTAATGTCCCTTTAAAGGTCTCCTTTTCGGTAGACCAATCACACTTGCCAACATTTACCTACCAAACCAGAACCAACATATCACATTGAAAAAGGTAACACAAAAGTTACTAGAAATTTCAAAAGGCATAATCTTCCTAGGGGGGACCTTAATACCCCTTAGATCCATCAATTGACACCTCACATGGACATTCATACCACCCGAAATGAGTAATAAAATCAATACACTCACCACAGACTCAACTGTCATTACACAATACGTAGAGAATGTTACACCCAAAGGAGAGAGATTTCTCCTTTAATTCCCACCCAAATGAAAACTATACCAGAATTGACTATATCATGACCAACTCGATGGGACTCTCATTGATCACCAAAGCTGCTATACTCCCATTGATGTGGTCGGACCATTCCCCAGTATCCTGCCATTTTTTTTGTCCAAACATACCCCTGACACCCTTTTATATGGAGGTTAGATGAACAAATGCTAAATGATAGCTTAGTTAAAATCAATTTGGAAAAGACACTCAAAGAATACTTTGACCATAACACACCCTCTACCATTGGTCCCATACACCTGCTACCATTTGGGAAACACATAAGTGTGTAATGAGGAGCAAACTTCTTCAACTTAAAGCCCAACAAAAGAAGCAAAACAGACAGCTGCTGAACTCACTACTCACCCAAAAACAACATAAAAAAGACCCAACCTCAAAATTAATAAATCAATCCCTAATAACAGTGAGGGACAATCTTAACTCCCACTTACTCAAACAAATACATCTAAAAACACTACACCTCAGACAACATTACCATGAACATCGAGACAAACCAGGCTCACTCTTAGCTAGAGCTCTAAAGCGCCAACAAATAAGGACTTATTTTCACAAAATGAAAGACAAAAAGGGGAAAACATTTAAAGACGGCATTAATATTGCGAACACATTTAAAAATTACTATTCATCCTTATACAGCCTTGGGGAGGACCCCAATCACACAACTACTTGTTCGGGAGACACAACATTCAGGAGAAGTATAGAGGCTTACCTCTCAGATCTCAATTTACCCAGATTAACCACATCAGACTCAGAACAGCTAGAGTCTCTGATTTCCATAGAGGAAATTTCTAATGCAATTAAAAGTATGCCAAATGGCAAAAGCCCGGGCCCCGATGGCTTTAGTATAAAATATTATAAAATCTTCATCACACATCTAGCACCCTATGGCCCCTATTTAACAAAGGTCAGTCAGACCTGATCCGACAGAGCAGGCAGACAGGTTATGGAGCAGCGGTCTTTAGACTGCTGCTTCATAACTGGTGTTTCTGATGAACCTGTAGGCTCGCCAGAAACACGGGCCCTCAAGCTCCATCCGGAGCTTGATAAATGGGCCCCTATCTGTCTTCCCTGTTTAACACATTACTAGATAAGGGAGAGTTCCCACCAAACATGTTGGAAGCCCACATTACAGTAATACCTAAACCGGGTAAAACCCCAGACTGCCCTGAAAATTTCAGCCCCATATCACCCATCTTGATACACCTAGATCAGGTGGGTTTCATACTGGTAAGAGAAACGAGAGACAATACCCTAAAAATTATACAAACTATCACATATGTACAACAGAACCAAATACCCATGGCACTAATATCTACAGACACAGAAAAAGCCTTCGATAGGGTAATTTGGCAATTCTTAAAAGTGACACTTTCTCTAATGAACTTTAACAACAAATTTATCAACACTATTTTTACCCTATACGAATCCCCATCAGCAAAAGTCAAAGTAAATGACCTTCTCTCCGAAAAATGTAACATAACTAATAGGACACACCAGGGTTGCCCGCTATCACCCATCTTATTTGCATTATCTATAGAGACACTCGCCCAAAAGATAAGAGATGACACGCAAATTTCAGGGATAACGCCAGGGTGAGATGGAACATAAACTGGCCATGTACGCAAACTACGTACTACTTACACTCACAAATTTACCCACCTCACTCCCAAGAATACTACAGGTCTTCGGTGGATATGGTAAAGTATCCAACTTCCAGCTTAACCTCAGGAAGTCAGAGATCCTGAATATATCTCAGTACCTCAAAAACCACTAGCAGAAGTTTTGGTTGACTGCCCCCTACACCTTGAAACTAGCAAAATTAAATATCTGGAAATCTATCTTTCCCCAAATCTTCAAACACTATTTATAGCGAATTACAAGTTACTTGAAAATAACATTTCTTTCCTAAGATATGGTGAGTCCATGGCTGGAGTAATTACTGTTGGGAATATCACTCCTGGCCAGCAGGAGGAGGCAAAGAGCACCACAGTTAAACTGCTAAGTATCACTCCCTTACCCACAAACCCAGTCATTCTCTTTACCTTTACCAGGAGGAGGTGAAGTTTAGGTGTCTGAAGAAAATTTTGATTTAATCTACAAGCAAGTTTTGGGGTATAGCTGTGTTCCACGTCATTCCTTGCAGTCACATAGTGGTGGCTTTTAAGCAGTTAGGAACTTGTAAAGAGGTACTTACTGCGTCTTCCTAACAATTGCTGCCCTAGTTTAGAAAGCCAGAGTTGGCTACTCTGTTCTTTCTTTTTCAAAGGTCTCTGTGAAGAACTGTGTCTTCTCATACCTTGTAACTGTCTACATGCCAGACAGCGGAGCAGGTAAGTGCTTTTTCTTCCAGTTGGGGAGACTGTGCACTTAACATATTAAAAGACACTGCTTTTTTATTGGGACATATATAATCCTGTTGTATGGTTTACACTGGGGCATGAAGCAGGCACTGTAGCATGTGTAAGACTAACATTTAAACTCTTTTCAAAACAAGGGTAAAATGTTTTTATTAGGCTTTATTTTCTGACACATATTTACTTGATAAAACAGCAGCTTATTCAATTCCCCTTTGCTTTAAAATAAAATGATGCAACATTATAAGCTGTCTGGTTTGAAAAAACAGTTATTTCTGGTACTTAGTGTACCAGAAAGCTATTTTTAGTGCATATCTGTGTCACAGCAGTAATTTGAGCTCAGCAGTTGCGGTCACATGACCGACTTTACTTCATAACGTTTCTGAGGGAAAAGTTGTTTTTCTCCATTTCTGGGTGATCCGGTCTTAATTGGTAGCGGTAAGGCACCTCAGTAATTGAGGTGTGGGGTTGCCTGAGGGGTATTTTAGAAGTTTATTTGATGTTTATTAAATGTTTTTTCTTAACTTTTCTCACATAATTTTAGCTGGGGATCAATCCTAATTTGGGATAAAATATAAAGTGTATTTTTTCCTTAGCTTATTTTAATTGAGTATTAAAATCTTTGAAACTTATCTGTACAAGTTTATTTACTGTTTCACAACATGTCTGATATGGAGCAAGATTTTGCTCTCATGACTTCATGCTTATTATGTTTAGATGCACAAATTGCAGCTCCTATGCAATTTTGTTCTTCATGTATCAAGAAAACCTTGCAAAATAAAGGTAAACTTTTTGAGCCTAATGTCTCTCAGGATGATGCTGGTAAAATAATAACTCAGCTTTCTCCTGCTTTGTCCCAAGCCTCAATGGCATCACATGCAGTGCCCTGTGGTTCCTCTATAACTCCTAGTGGAGTTTATTTAAAAGCAGAAAATGCTGCCCAGGTATCGTCATAGGTATCTGCGGCATTAGCTGCCATTCCCAGATTACAGGGAAAACACAAGAGGAAATCTAGAAATTCAGTAAGTAAGGTGCCTGTCCTCAGTTCTGCTTTCCAAGTAGCCCTTTCTCATAAGTCTGATAAGGAAGATACATCAGGACTTTCTGAGGGTGAAATCTCAGATTCGGACAGTATAATTCCTTCTTCTGAGACTGAGGTGGTACCCTTCAGATGTAAGCTTGAACACCTTTGTGTATTGTTAAAGGAGGTTTTAGATACTTTAGATGACTCTGATACCCCTGTCATTGTCACTCCTAAGAAATCTAGTAAACTTAATAGTTTCTTTGATGAACCTTCCACTTCTGAGGTTTTTCCTGTGCCGGACCGTGCTAGGGAGATTATCTCACAGAAATGGGAGAAACCAGGGGTGTCTTTTTCCCGTCTCCCATTTATAAGAAAATGTTTCCTGTCGAGGACTCCATTAAAGACCCTTAGTATACTGTACTCAAAATTGAAGGGGCCATTTCCACTCTGGCTAAGAGAACTACTATTCCTATTGAGGATAGCTGCTCTTTTAAGGATCCGATGGACAAGAAGCTGGAGGCGTATTTGAAAAAAGATTTATGTTCATCAAGGTCTCCAATGGCAACCTGCTGTGTGTATTGCCACTGTGACTAGTGCGGCATCTTATTGGTTTGACGCCTTGTCTGATTCTCTTCAAGTAGAGACTTCCTTGGATGAAATTCAGGATAGGAATAAAGCTTTAGTTGGATAATTCCTTTATTGCAGATGCCAGTTTAAAAGTTGTTAGACTAGGAGCTAAAACTTCGAGTTTCACTGTCCTACCGCACAGGGCGTTATGGTTGAAATCCTGGTCTGCGGACGTTTCCTCTAAAGTCAAGCTTCTGGTGATTCCTTACAAGGGCAAAACCTTGTTTGGACCCGGTTTGGCAGAAATCTCTGATATTACGGGTGGAAAAGGGTCTTTTCTACCTCAAGATAAGAAGAATAGGCCTAAAGGACGTCAGAGTAATTTTTGTTCCTTTCGTAAATTCAGAGGAAACCTTCCCCTTCTTCTTCCAAGCAGGAATAATCCAAGTCTTCTTGGAAACCCAATCAGTCTTGGAACAAGGGGAAACAATCAAAGAAACCTGCAGCTGATTCCAAAACAGCATGAAGGGTTTGCCCCCAATCCGGGATCAGATCAGGTGGGGGGCAGACTTTCTCAGTTCTCTCAAGCTTGGATACGAGATGTCCCAGATCCCTGGACTGTGGACATAGTATCCCAGGGTTACAAATTGGAATTCAAGACTTTTCCTCCCAGAGGCAGATTCCTTCTCTCAAGATTATCTGCAGACCAGATAAAGAGAGAGGCGTTCTTGAAATGTATACAACATCTTTCCTCCCTGGGAGTGATACTTCCAGTGTCAGTGCAGGAACAGGGTCTCGGGTTCTACTCCAACTTATTTGTGGTTCCCAAAAAATAGGGAACTTTCTGTCCCATTCTAGACTTGAAGTGTCTAAACAAGATGGAGACTATAAGTTCCATTCTTCCTTTAGTACAAGAGGGTTAATTCATGACAGCCATAGACCTAAAGAATGCTTATCTTCATGTTCCTATTCACAGGGACCATCACAGATTCATGAGATTTGCCTTTCTGGACAAACATTTCCAGTTTGTGGCCCTTCCATTTGGTTTAGTCACGGCTCCCAGAATTTTTTCAAAGGTTCTGGGGGCTCTTTTGGCAGCAATCCGTTCTCATCGAATTGCTGTGGCATCCTACCTGGACGACATGTTGGTTCAGGTGCCATCTTTTCAACAAGCAAAATCTCACACAGAGATATTGTTGTCTTTTCTTCATTCCCACGGATGGAATGTGAATCTGGAAAAAAGCTCCCTTTCCCCTGCTACAAGAGTAGTGTTCTTAGGGACCATAATAGATTCTCTATTGATGAAGTTTTTTCTGAGAGAGGTTAGGAAAAACAAAATAATTTCCTCTTGCCTCTCTCTTCAGGCTACTGCTCATCCTTCAGTGGCTCAATGTATGGAGGTAATCAGTCTGATGGTGGCTTCCATGGACATCATTCTTTTTGCTCAATTCCATTTGAGAGCTCTCCAGTTGTGCATGCTCAGACAATGGAATGGCGACCATGATGATCTATCTCAGAGAATAAAGTTAGATCAGTTGTCAAGGGATTCTCTTCCGTGGTGGATTTCTCAGGAACATCTGTCTCAGGGCACATGCTTTTAAAAACTTTCCTGGGTGATCGTGAACACAGACGCCAGCCTGCTTGGCTGGGGAGCAGTCTGGAACTCATTAAAAGCTCAGGGCCTTTAGACTCGGGAGAAGTCTGCTCTTCCCATCAACATCTTGGAGTTGAGGGTGATTTACAATGCTCTATTGGCTTGGTCTCAGTTGTCCTCAGCCCAGTTTAACATAACCTCTGTGGCTTACATCAATCACCAGGGAGGAACTCTGAGTTCCTTAGCCATGAAGGAGGTTACTTGGATTCTTCAGTGGGCAGAGACCCAAAATTGCTGTCTATCTACCATCCAAATTCCAGGAGTAGACAACTGGGAAGCGGATTTTCTGAGCAGACAGACTTTTCATCCCAGGGGATTGGGAACTCCATCCGGAGGTGATTTCCAACTTAGTGCTCAAATGGGGGGTGCAGGAGTTAAATCTGATGGCGTCCCATCAGAACGCCAATCTTCCAAGGTACGGTTCAAGGTCAAGAGATCCGCAGAACGTTCTTATAGATGCTCTGGTGGTTCCTTGGATTTTCAGGTTGGCATACCTGTTTCCTTCGTTTATTCTCCTTCCACGAGTCATTGCTCATATCAAACAGGAGAGGGAGTCAGTGATTCTAAAAGCCCCTGCGTGGCCTCGCAGGATCTGGTTTGCAGACCTAGTGGAGATGTCATCTCACCTCCTGATTCAGGGTCCCTTCCTTCATCCAAATCTCACTTCTCTGAAGCTGAATGCTTGGAGAATAAACGCTTAATTCTGTCTAAGCGTGGTTTTTCTGAGTCGGTCATTGAGACCATGATTCAGGCTCGAAAGCCTGTTACTAGAAAGATTTACCATAAGATATGGTGTAAATATCTTTATTTGTGTGAATCCAAGGGCTACTCTTGGAGTAGAATTAGAATTCTATATTTTTCTTCAGGAAGGCCTGGAGAAGGGATTGTCAGTCAGTACCCTGAAGGGTCAGATTTCTGCTTTATCAGTTTTACTACATAAATGTTTTGCGGATGTGCCAGATGTGCAATCTTTTTGTCAGGCCTTGGTAAAAATCAGGCCTGTCTTTAAGTCTGTCTGTCTCCTTGGAGCCTTAACCTTGTTCTTAAAGTTTTTACAGCTGGCTCAGTTTGAGCCATTGCATTCCATAGAAATTAAGTTGTTATCTTGGAAAGTTTTGTTTCTTGTTGCTATCTCTTTTGCTTGAAGAGTCTCAGAACTCTCAGCTCTGCAGTGTGATTCCCCTTATCTTATTTGTAATGCCGATAAGGTGGTTCTTCGTACTAAGTTAGGTTTCCTTCCTAAGGTTGTTTCTAATAGAAATATCAATCAGGAAATTGTTGTTCCCTCTCTGTGTCCTAATCCTCCTTCTTCCAAAGAATGTTTGCTACACAATTTGGATGTTGTACGTGCTCTTAAATTGTACTTACAGGCGACTAAGGATTTTCGCCAGTCCTCTGCCCTCTTTGTCTGTTTCTCTGGGAAACGTAAAGGTCAGAAAGCTACTGCTACTACTCTTTCTTTTTGGTTATGAGAGAATTATGACTCATTCAACAAGAACTGTTTCCTCTTCTTGGGCTTTCAAAAATGAAGCTTCTGTGAAACAAATTTGCAAGGCTGCAACTTGGTCTTCTCTACATACTTTTTCCAAATTTTCCAAATTTATACTTTTGCCTCGACTGAGGCTTTTTTGTGAGAAAGGTTCTTTAAGCCGTGGTGTCTTCTGTTTAGGACTGCCTGTCTTGTCCTTCCCTATTTATCTGTGTCCTCTAGCTTGGCTATTGGTTCCCAACAGTCATTACTCAAGCCATGGACTCACCATATCTTAGGAAAGAAAAACTTATGCTTACCTGATAAATGTATTTATTTCTGGATATGGTAAGTCCGCGGTCCCACCCTTTATTTTAAGACAGTTGTTCTTTTGACTATAACCTCAGGCACCTCTACACCTTGTGTTACTCCTTTTCGCCATTTCCCTTTGGTCGAAAGACTGGGGGTTGTGGGTAAGTGAGTGATACTTAGCAGTTTAACTGGGGTGCTCTTTGCCTCCTTCTGCTGGCCAGGAGTGATATTCCCAACAGTAATTACTCAAGCTGTGGACTCACCATATCTTAAGAAAGAAAAACAAAATGTATGCTTACCTGATAAATGTATTTATTTCCGGATATGGTAAGTCCATGGTCCCACCCTTTATTTTAAGACAGTTGTTCTTTTGACTATAACCTCAGGCACCTCTACACCTTGTGTTACTCCTTTTCTCCATTTCCCTTCGGTCGAATGACTGGGGGTTGTGGGTAAGTGAGTGATACTTAGCAGTTTAACTGGGGTGCTCTTTGCCTCCTTCTGCTGGCCAGGAGTGATATTCCCAACAGTAATTACTCAAGCTGTGGGCTCACCATATCTTAGGAAAGAAAAACAAAATTTATGCTTACCTGATAAATGTATTTATTTCCGGATATGGTAAGTCCACGGTCCCACCCTTTATTTTAAGTAGAATGAGTGTAATCAAAGTGAATGTCCTGTCAATAATTGAATATGTCCATCAGGCCCTGCCCATACCATTACCCTACAAAAGTATTCACAAACTACAAAACCATTTAGAAAGTTACATATGGAATGGCATCATACCATGAATACACAAACATGGGGGACTGGGAGTTCCAAACATTGATAAATATAGAAAAGTGGTTTTCATGCACAGATTATTAGACTGGAGTTCCAATAATAGCAACAAACAATAGGTGGCAGTAGACAGGGACATACTAAAAAGGGACAATATAGGAACCTTGTCGTGGGTAAATGAATTACATACATAATGCTAAAAGGTAGAGAGACTTCTATATCATACTGATTCACATAGTCATTAGTTACACTATGTGTGTATAGTTTAACACAACCAACTTCACTAAAATTATTGCACCATGGACATTCCTTTCAAATATGATGAAAAGGAAGAAAGCTGCGAGAAAAGGAGAAAGAGATATAACCACTTAATACATGATTGAGGAATCTCAATGAACAAGAATGGACATTAACACTAACCAAAGAAGGAGCCCTCAAAATAATCAACATTATCCTTTATTGTACTGATGTATATTGACATGTTTTTCTATTTTCCTGTAATTTTGCACTTTGATACAATAAAAAATGTAAACAAAAATAAATAAATGGATCATCTACAAAACATTTATGCAAAGACAAATTTAGTGTACAAAGTCCCTTTAAGCCCATACAAGCACTGGACACAGCAAGCGAATTGCCGCACACAAGAGGAAGGGACGCACATCATGCGAGGAGGAGAGCAGCTGACTAACCCAGGTAGGGAATTATAATCTGGCTTGTTAGGGGAGCTTCAAGATAGAACTGGGAAACACTGATTTCTGTGATACATATTGAATGTTTACATTAGCTGCTTAATTCCATTGTTTACATAGCACATATAATTAAAAAAAACTTCCAGTTATTATAATCAAATTTGCTTTGTCCTCTTGGTGTCCTTTGTTGAAGCCTTAAACCTAGGTAAGAGCTTGTCATTGAGGCAAGACCAAACATTTTAAGAAGAGGTCAGCATTTTTGTTTGCAGCAGCCACAATGAACTTACCACATCTTAAAAAATGTATTGAATAAAAACATAAACCATTTTATTCAACTCGTAAAGTTGTTTATTTTTTCTTCAGATTTTTGTACGCCCTAAGCACTGTGCCTACTGTTCCTGATAGATAAGTCAGCCCTGCCTTCTTTACCACCCAGTCACCACCCATTGTCTTATTATTTTGTCCTGCTAGAAAAAAAGAGCAGAATGTAAAGGATTCTCTAATGTTTAAAAGGAGTGTACTGTAAAACCGGATTCCACTTAATGTGTTTACAATTAAGTAAGCCAGCTACAGAGTTTATAATGTATGATAAATTTCTCATTTAGGTATATTTTTGTGTATGAAATATCTTTCTTTGCTTAATAAAATCACAACCCAATGAAATGGGCTGAGCCTGCAGGAAGAGCAGACCTTATTAGTCTATCTCTTTATATGTAACCCCTTAAACTCCTCCTTATCTAATCTCAGTAAGACAAATACTTAGGGTCCGATGTTTTAAGCATAGTCACAATAGCGCAATGTTATAAAGGGATCTGCACATTTATCAAGATTGATGGTGAAATGGTATAAAGGGCTGAAATCAGTGTTAGAAGGCAGTCTCACCTAGAGGCACTTTACTACACTTCTCTGTGGGAAGCAATGCTTCTCTATCACTGGCAGAATATTAAAAGCAGTATGCCACCTGCAGAAAAAGGTGTAATGTAAATGATTCCTTTACACAATATTAAATGGCAATACAATGTACATGTGCCAACCAAAACTTAACCTCTATAGTTACAAAACAATAGTGAAATTAGTGGATACTAAACCTATATGAACTGGAGTATTGTGGGTATATTGCATATGTGTATGCAGTGTGTTTTATATATATACTATTTTATGTATTTAGCAAATTTTGTTAAATGTGTCAAACTTTTGGCGTGTTCATCATGCAAAAACTGCTATTCCAAATGATGAAATAAAAATAAAGCAGCTATTTGTAACCAATCTTATACACTCCAGCAGTTAAAATAGATCATTGGGAATAAAATTAAAGGAGATAAAAGAAATCCCAGTACACTGTCCCTTTAAGCTTCACCTATTGCATAGAGCTCCAATTAATCCCCTTGCTGCACACCCTAATAAAATGTGCCAAGGTTACTCTGCAAAATATGTTTTCTATAGAAAAAAGGTAGGTTTCAAAAGAAAATTATTATTTAACACAAAATTAAGAGTTATTAGAAAGTATATTTGGAATAAAAGGTGAATTACAGAGAACATCCTACAGAAGAAATTCTAGGGGTGTTTTGTATACAGAAGCAGAAATACTTACAGCATATGTGGAATGTATTTCTAAGAAACACATCTTCCTATAAATAAGTCATACTTAGATTGCACTTGTTTCCTATCTAATAAGACTTCTCACCTCCTGATCAATGCTCTTCACCTGAGCAAACAAGATGACATTCCTTCTGCCTACATACACTGCTCTTGCCCTTGTGCAACCTCTGCACCTTGGACAGGTGTGCCCAGGTGTACACGAATACTCCCCTAACCACAGATACACAAACGCACCATTCCGTGCTACAATCTTGTGTGTAAGGTGCTCCCTGACATTGCACTAAAGCTGATCCCCCTTTCCTCCCACGTTGTCTTGCAGCTGCTTGCATCAGTGCATTCCTCAGACATACAGCCATCTGACAAACAAGCAAGGAATGTGCTCTAACCACAAACTCTGTACTGCTAGTTACAAAGGGCTTTCCCTGGTCCTTCTATGACGCAGGATTCCACTGTGTATCTATGGAAACCATATGTTTGTGTGTGTATCTGAATTTATGTTGGGATTATTGTGTGATTCTTTGTTTGGATTCCAGCCCCTCATTTTAACAAGGCTTTCAGGGGCTATAAATACTTGCAGATAAAGAAAAAGTTGAAATTGGAAATGTTTCTTGATTAATATATAACAAACAGCACAGTAGGCAGTGAGAATAGAAATCTATACTAAAAAAAAATACTTTTAAAGGCACATGAACTCTCAAAGAGAAGTCAAAGACTGATGTTTTTCTTTTTCTGATGTCATATATCAGATATTTCAACCATCTGGACATGTTTATACATCAATATGGTCCTTAAAGCCCAGAATGTGACCTACACACACAGCTGGCTGTTAATCAGTTACACTCAAAATCTTATCCCCTATAACACAGTTTATTAACAATAGTAATAAGAAGTATAGAAAATACATTATTTATTTTGCCTGATTTTCCTGTAATCCCCCTTTGAAAATGTTGCATTTTCCTCACATAGAGAGTGGAGTGTACACTATACTTTATGGTACAGTTTGATTGACCTTGCTACACTTAAACAGTGATTGCTTAGATCAATGCCGTGACTATTTTATATCTGACCTCTAATTGGCTAAAGCAAAGGAGATTAACATACTCAAGGGATGTGTCCTTTGGCTTTTTTGAAATCACATAGAACATTTGGTTCTTATTCATTTCCCCCGTTCCTTTTTATGGTTTCAACACGTAAATGCACATTAAGTACTATATCACAATATCTAATCTCTCTTAATATGTTTAGTACAATATTAGGGTTTAGAGTGAGTCTGGAGAATTCTTCCATTCTTACAGTTTTACCCATTAGTTGCTAGTAAAAGTAATTTAAATTCCAATATATATGGAATAGCCATTAAAAATATATTTAAAGGTATATGAAACCCAAAAAATGTATTTCATGATTCAGATAGAGAATACAATTTTAAGCTACTTTCTAATTTACCCCTATTGTCAATTTTCTTCGTTCTCTTGCTATCTTTATTTGAAAAGCAGGAATGCAAAGCCATAACCCTATCCGCCTGCTCTAAGCAGGTGGACAGGAATCTCCACAATCAGCCACCAGCAGGGGGGTGTCAATCAACCCGATCGTACTCGATCGGGTTGATTGACACCCCCTGCTGGTGGCTGATTGGCCGCGAATCTGCAGGGGGCGGCATTGCACCAGCAGCTCTTGTGAGCTGCTGGTGCAATGCTGAATATGGAGAGCGTATTGCTCTCCGCATTCAGTGAGGTCTTTCGGACCTGATCCGCACTGTCGGATTAGAGGGAAAAGTTAATGGTCAATGGTTTTGTTGTTCACAGATTCAACATTTCCAAGTCATCCAAACAAACCCAACATGTTCCTCTAGCAGTAGCTGTTTGAGAAGATGTCTTACAGCGATTCCAAAAAAGATAGTATTATTTGTAATCTATCAAATGCTCTTAGCTCCTGTTACTGCTCCTCTACCATCCTTTACTAAAGCTTGGATTAGAGATATTGTCCCTACCCAATAGAAAGGAGTGGAAAAACATTTTTAAAAATACAGGAATTGCATCAATTCCCTCTAGTATCCTTGAAACTAATTACAAGATTATACTCAGATGGCATTATACCCCTAGTCATATTAAACACCTATTTCCTACTTTGGATGAAATGCGTTGGTGTGATTGCAGGGAATGGGGCACTCTCTCACACATCTGGTCGGATTGTCCTATTCTGTCACCATTTTGGGAGACTCTTGTTTGGTGTATTAATGAGATGTTTCACATACCGTTCACGTTTGACCCAGCAGAAGTACTGTTAAATAAGTAAATTACCTTATTAGGCAGAGCTAAAAGAGATGCACCACAAATGTCCTTAATATACTTCATTATTCCATCACAAATTAAGTATTATAAGAACAAGTATGTAACTAAACTTCACTGGGCAAAGGCTGTGATAGGACCCCCAATTTCAACAGTGCCCTTTCTGGCTGTCTTAAATTGGCAAAGATGAGCCAGAAGTCGCATGGAGTAAGAGGATCTCCATGTTTGTGATTTTGAGGTGTTCCTCCTTTGTTAGTCTGTACCAGGAGATATGCACTTGCGTAACCTTTCTGTACAAATATGGTTGAAGTTTTTTTTATAGGGCCACACTGTGGCAGCCATCTTGGATACCCTGCCACTATATTTGTAAAGACAAACCCATACATTTTCTTTACACTGAGAGCTCTTTTTTGCAGGTGTGCACAAAGAGGGGCCAGGCATGAAGCAGCTGGTACCCCTGTAGTTACACCCCTGAAAAAGAATGAACCCTAAAAGGATTTTTTTGCATTTACTAAAATAAGCACACTTGCACACCATAAACCAATCACTCCATGTAAAATACCTGCAATAATCCCAGCAGCAGATTTTAATAACAAAAATCATTATACATCAGATGTGCACAGACAAAAAAAAAGTTTGGTTCAATTGTTCATTGTAGTAAAAAAGTTTCTTTCATTTTATCCAAGATTAGTTCTTGGGTTTAATCAGTTTTGTCAATTTTTGACAACATTTTTTGTTTGTTAACAAAAATGTGTAAAACCTTTATTTCCTATAGGGAACATCTTCCATTGTGAAACAAATACAGGGCAGCAGAGAAGCACCTACACCTCGATCACCTACTTTGCGACATGCGCAAAAAACAGCGTTGCCATTTTTTTCTCAAATCGTGCGATCACAAACCCGGCACAGCACACAAGTTATGCACGTAGATTTAACATGGCTTGCGCATTTTTTACTCCCATAGACTAACATAGAACTGGTGTCAGCAGTCGGTATTACAAAGGCAGCGCATGAACGTACGCGCGAAGAATGGATATATTTTACTCCAGTTTCAGCTCGCCACACATAGGCAGGCGCAGCAACCCTTGTGCGCAGTAAAAAAGCAGCCTAAGTCCCTGGAAGACTTAACAAACACCTAACGCATGCGCACTCACATACATTTCAGCCGCACATATCAAACATTTAACCCTTGCATGGCCACTTAATAAATCAAACCAGTATCCGCCCTCTGCAAGTGTGTCGAACCAATCACAAATAGCACAACCTCACATCTGCAGCCTTAAAACACCTGACAGACAATGCACACCCTGATTACCCACCATATTTCCCTTGCTGTTTCTGAGACGTGAGAGGGATCGTTTGGAAAGGCACAGTAGTCAACACAAACACTCCTACTCTTTGATCTCCAAATACACGTGCAATACACTGCAGTAAAGTACTGGCAACGCCAGAAATGTGTAGTTGTGCACATTTCTGAACATCACCAGTTTGGCCTACTTACGCTAGTATATCATATGGCGGTGGGTGTTATGTGATTCACCCGAGGTAAACTTACGGGCGATATGGGTTTCAGCAGTTGCGCTGAAACTTATGCAACATATGTGATTGCGCCCCTAGATGGCAGTACGTAGTAATTATGTTACTGCTACAAGCCAGTAGCAGCACCAAATAAAAACATGTATTATTTATTTATTTTTAATGGGGTATAATTTTCAGCAACAGCTTATACACTTATTTTCTGAATTGACAAGGATGTTGCTGGATCGTAATTATTTAGTGTAAAACTGTAACTTTGAAGCCTTCCACACCTACAGAAAAGACCTTCCTTGGCGACAAAAAAAAAAGATTTGCTGCCTTAAGAGTAACTGTTTTTAATGTATGAATAAATTAATCAACTGCATTCTTGGCCCCATGCAATCGTTCCTTTTTATTTGTTAAAAGGGCCACTCATTTTACTGTTTTCAAGAGAATGCAAAGAATATAACAAAATTAATTATTTTTTGCATTCTTCCAAATCTGAATGTACATATCTACTACATGCACATCACATTTACAGACCTCACAACTATTCTAATTTGAGAGACACAGTCCCGTATTATGAGTTATTTCCCACTGTCTCTCTGAGACACCATATATCCCAATTTGTAGGATTTCTATCAACCCCAACCATAAACTGCACAGATACTCTCACCAACCACCCAGACATGCCCACAATCAGTCCAGAACTCCCAGTCACAAATGTTGGCAGGTACACATACACATCACACTAAAACAACAGCAGTATGCACACAAAGTCACAAATAAATTGCCCCAAAAAAAAATATATTTATTATTTTGTAAATACTAATCTAATATTGCTTAGACACTAGAAGTCACTAAGATATATTTTCTTGCCTGTGCAGCCCAGACATTTTGGCTATAGCTATTTTTAAGGAAATTAGATATTGCCACTTGAGGTATTACATAAAAACAGAGCATTATTGGTCTCCCTAGTTTAGATTACCATTTCAGAGACATAAGAACTGTTAGGATGGATAAACAGACAGACAGACAGACAAAGAGAGATAGATGTTAATAGATGATAGATAGATGCACGCTGTCACTTAAAACCTGCTTTAAAGGGATATTAAAAACAAAATAAATCATTGCTTGAATGATATATTCAGTGCAAAAATTAGCCTGAGAATAATTTTTTACATGTATTATTAAAAATGATATTAGTTGTTTAAATATTGAAAAAATAAGGGTAAAGATAATGTGCATAAAGCAGTGGGTGCCATCATAATGTAACTTAGATTACCTTTTCTGGTGAGGCCAATTAGGAATGGTTATAAATGGCTTAATCGAGTGTGCAACCAATGATTGTGTGGAATATAGCTGTGTCTGCACTTCCATGTTAACATGAATTGGAAAGCCCACAGAAGTAAATTACAGGAAAGGAGAACAAAATAAATAATAAAAGTATATTGCAAAGTTGTTTTACTTCATGTAATTAAACAATTTATATTAATATCTTGAGTTGTTTAATGTCCCTTTAATGATCCCTCAACCAAGGCCTATTTTGCACCAGTGTGCAGACTCACTTTTGGAGCACAAAAATATTGAATGCTACATTTAAAACTCACAAAAAAATCTAAAATATCACTTTTATGTGCAAAATGTTCAGTTATAGCTTTTGAGGCCTATTTATCAAAGGTCTGTCGGACCTGATCCGACAATGTGGATCAGGTCCGACAGACATCGCTGAATGCGGAGAGCAATACGCTCTCCGTATTCAGCATTGCACCAGCAGGTCTTGTGAGCTGCTGGTGCAATGCCGCCCCCTGCAGACTAGCGGCCAATTGGCCGCAAGCAAGGGGGTGTCAATCAACCCGATCATACTCGATCGGGTTGTATTGTGGCGATCTCTGTCCACCTCATCAGAGCAGGCGGGCAGGTTATGGAGGAGCGGTCTTTAGAAACTTGCCAGAAATACGGGCCCTCAAGCTCCATTTGGAACTTGATAAATGGGCCTCTTTGTCTTCATCTCCACCCCAGATTCATTATTTCTAGTAATAGAGTTTTCTAGAAAGTAAGTACTTTCACCTTTGTACTTTGACAGACTCTGCTTTTGCTTTATTATATCCACAGAAGCTATTTATATAACTTTTGTTTCACATTCACGTAAAGGGTAAGGCAGCTACAATGTTAATATTTTGTAACCTTGTAACATAAAAAAGCAAAAAAACAAACATTCAACCCTTCTACTGACAAGTGTCAGAAACTGGCAGGACCAGATTCTTGCTGTAGGCCTGAGTGTAATTCTCTTGGCAGAGAAGGGAAGGGAATCCCTCTAAAGGACATTAACGTGTTTGAAATGCCAAGCTTCATTGCAATTCTGAGAGAACCAAATTGTATACGGTTTTGTCTAAGGTATACAGTATGTGTGACATGATAGAAAAGTGAATCTGTTTACATTGCATAGATAGTTGTGTGCATACTGACATTATCTAGTACAAACAAAGCAAAACAGAACAAGACTAAAATTCTTCAAATCTATACACTATTAGTGTATTTTATAAAAGGCTGTGTGAATGAGGGGTACAGATTACGGTAAATATTAAAGGGACAGGCAACACCAGAATTTTTGTTGTTTAATATAAGAAAGATAATTCCTTTATTACCCATTCCCAGTTTTGCATAACCAACACAGTTATAATAATATACTTTTTACCTCTGTGATTACCTTGTATCTAAGCCTCTGCAAACTGCCCCCTTGTTTCATTTGTTTTGACAGACTTGCATTTTAGCCAATCAGTGCTCACTCCAGGGTAACTTCACGTGCATTAGCTCAATGTTATCTATATGAAACACATGAACTAAAGCCCTCTAGTGGTCAAAATGCATTCAGATTAGAGGCAGTCTTCAAGGTCTAAGAAATTAGCATATGAACCTCCTAGGTTTAGCTTTTAACTAAGAATACCAAGAGAACAAGGCAAAATTAGTGATAAAAGTAAATTGAAAAGTTGTTTAAAATTACATTCCCTATTTAAATCATGAAAGTTTTTTTTGGACTTGACTGTCCCTTTAAGGCAAATACTGTTAGACCTTGGGTTTTGCCTTTATATGGTGTGCTGAATACTATAAAATAAAAAAATATTGCTTGACCTGTGCATGCCATTATTTATTAAAGGAACAGTGTACTGTAAAATTCAGATTATTATAACCTTGGTGACTAAATAATCTAGATTTTATTAAAGGGACACTGAACCCAATTTTTTTTCTTTTGTGAGTCAGATAGAGCATGCAATTTTTAGCAACTTTCTAATTTACTCCTATTATCAAATTTTCCTCATTCTCTTGGTATCTTTATATGAAAAGCAAGAATGTAAGTTTAGATGCCGGCCCATTTTTGGTGAACAACATGAGTTGTTCTTGCTGATTGGTGTATAATTTCACCCACCAATAGACAAGTGTTGTCCAGGGTTCTGAACCAAAGATTGTCTAGCTCCTTAGCTTAGATGCCTTCTTTTTCAAATAAAGATAGCAAGAGAACGAAGAAAAATAGGTAAATTAGAAAGTTGCTTAAAATTGCATGCTCTATCTGAATCACAAAAGAAAATAAATTGGGTTCAGTGTCCCTTTAATGACAGGAGGCTAATATTTTGCATAAAATCTTTACTTTATTATTACTATTATTATTATCAGGTATTTGTAGAGCGCTAACAGGTTCCGCAATGCTATGAACATAGGTGGTATGTAAAAAACAATTACAGGGATCAAATGGTAAGAGGGTCCTGCCGAGAGTTGCACTGTTGTAGTCGGCTCTTATGAAGGTGGACTACAAATAGCTGGGCTCATAAGCTTACATGCTATGGAGTTTAAGGGGATAGCAGTGGAGATAGGAAGGTTAGTGTAGGTTGTATGCGTCCTTGGATGGTAGAGTCTTCAGGGAGCACTTGAAGCTTTTAAAACTAGGGGAGAGTCTTGTGGAGCAAGGCAGAGAGTCCCATAAGATGGAAGCCAGTCTGGAGAAATCTTGTAAACAGGAATGTGAGGAGGTAACAAGAGAGGAGGAGAGTAGGAGATCATGAGCGGAGCGAAGGGGTCGGGAGGGAAAGTATCCGGAGACAAGGTCTGAGATGTAGGGGGGGGGGGCAATGCAATTGAGGGCTTTGTGTGTCAGAGTGAGAATTTTGTGTTTAATCCTGGAGGCAAGAGGAAGCCAGTGAAGGGATTGGCAGAGAGGTGCGGCAGATGAAGAGCGACATGTAAGGAAGATGAGCCTGGCAGAGGTATTCATTATGGATTGTAAAGGAGCGAGGCATCAGCTAGGGAGACCAGAGAGGATGGAGTTGCAGTAGTCCATGCGGTAAAGGATGAGACAGTGGATTAAAATCTTAGTTGTGTCTTGTGTAAGGAAATGTCTGATTTTAGTGATGTTTTTTTTTTTTTTTTTTTTTTTTTTGTTTTTTGGTTTTCAAAAAAGCTTTATTTAAAACTTTCATAGATACAGAAACAAAACTCAAAAGTGTAAAGCAATTTGCAAGGTTTTAACATGGTATTCTCTGTTACGCTCAACTTAGAGCGAGTGTCCATACATGTGCTAATGACATATGATTAAAGTCAATTTACTCCTAATAGGCAAGTGCATTCTTCACATGATAATAGTTCTGGCAAAGTCCCGCATTATAACTAGGCAAGTTCTCTGTTGTCCTTGATTTATTTTGGTGTTGTGTCTATCTGGAGAACTTGCCGGTTGTTAGGTGAGTAGGCAAGTTACGAGGTAAACAGACATATCATCATCATATAACAAGTTATTATAGTCTATACAGTAGCAACCTCAACCGGGCTTCTCCCCGGCTAAACCTGTGGCAAACATTGTGGGCAATGGAGGCAAGTTGTCAGTGGGTGGTGTTATGAAAGTGATAGCCGTTGAAGTCACATGACGTTCAGGTGTACTGAGTAGGCCCCGCTTATGTGTCAGTGGGTGTGTCAGAGGTGTACTGCTTCCACATAATTAACATTAGCTCATGTGTTTCTATGGAACCTGATCTAAGGTGATGGTATCTCTCTAAGTGGAGTAAGTTTTCTACCTGCTCCCTCCATTCTGTTGCCGTGGGGACTATGGTGGATTTCCAGTGCTTTGGAATTAGCATTTTAGCACTGTTAATTAATAGGATAAGTAGAGTGCTTGCTATGGTGTTAGTCAGTTTTGGAACTCCCACAAATAGTAGGATTTGGGGGTCGTTAGGAATTCTATAGCCTATAATGTCTGAAATTTGTTTGATTACCTCTACCCAGAACGAGTCCAACCTGTCACACTTCCACCATATGTGTGTTGGGTCTCCCACCTCCCCACATCCCCTCCAGCACTTATTGGAGGCCGTTTTATAAATCTTATGTAGTCTGTTTGGGGTGAGGTACCACCTGGTTAGAAATTTGTAGTTCATCTCCAACACCCTAGTAGAGATGGAGGATTTTTTGGTGGTCTGGAAAGCTTTATACCAGTTCTTGTGGTTTATGTTTATCCCCAACTCCCTCTCCCAGGCTTTGGTATAAGATGGCAGTTGTGATTCGTCCTTAGTTGTCAATTGTTTATATAGGATAGATATGGCATGTCTAGGTGTATTTTCTAGTAGACATAGGCCTTCAAATAATGTTATTTTTCTGGAGAGATGCTGTTTATGTGGATGTGTTGCGATGAAATGACGCATTTGTGTGTAGGAGTACCAGTTCAGATGAATGTCTGGGTGGGATTCCTCAATGTCATCTAGCGTCCTGAGTTTGCCCTCCTGGAATAATATTGCAATTGTACTATTTTTGATGTGTCTGCCTTTCTCTAGGTGTTTGTCTTTAATAGTCCATGGAAGTGTAGGATTGTGGCATAGTGAAAGCATTGGGGAGTATGCATGCGAGATATCTGTGGAGGTGGCTATCAGTCTGTCCCATGTTGTGAAGAATTCAGTCAATATTGGGTATTGGTGTATCATATTGGGTCGATGTTTGCCTTGAATCCAGGCTGTTACCCCTGCGTTACTTACTCCCATGATTTGTCTGTCAATTTGAACCCATTGCTTATGTTCGCTATTTGTGAACCAGTCTAGCAGTCTGTGTAGGGCAATGGCATTTTTGTATGAGTGGACATCAGTGACCCCCAAACCGCCCTTCTCTCTGGGCAAGTACAATGTTTGTTTTGTAATTCTCGGTTTGATCCCTTTCCATATGAATTGTTCAATCAGTGATTGTAAGCGGGTTAGGTATTGGAGTGGCAGGTGTATTGGCGTAGTCTGTAGCAGGTACAAGATCCTCGGTAGGACGTTCATTTTTATTACATTTATTCTGCCCACCCAAGAAATTGATTTATTTCTCCAACTCGAGAGATCTGTTAGCAGAGATTCCTCTAATTTTTTGAAGTTGGCCAGGAATATAGTCTTTATGTCAGGTGCTAAATGTATGCCCAGGTATTTCAATGTCTCATTTTGTTTTTTTAGGGGACAGTTGGGAATTAATTGGTCTAGTGTCTCATCTACATAGGATATGTTTATTATCTCTGATTTTGTGGTGTTAACCAAGAAATTAGAAACCTGTCCAAACTCCCTAAACATCTGAATAACTTTTGGTATGGTCAGATCTACCTTCGTGAGGGTGAGGAGGATGTCATCCGCGTATAGGGCCAGCTTGTGCTCGCTGTGTCCTATAGTGACGCCTGTAATCTGTGTGTTGTTTCTTATTTTCTGAGCTAGTGGCTCTATGGAAAGTGCAAAAAGCACTGGGGAGAGCGGGCATCCCTGTCTCGTCCCATTCTTTATATAGAATCTCTCTGAAAGTAGGCCGTTTACCTTTACTTTGGCAGTGGGGTGCGTGTATAGAGAGAAGACCTGAGTTAAAAATTTGTTGCCGAATTTCATTTTTTGCATGGTTGCTTTTAAAAATAGCCAATTGACCCTATCAAAGGCTTTTTCCGCGTCTGTGGAAACTAAAACCGCTGGGATTTTGTTAACTTTGGCATAGGATATGATTTGAAGGGCCTTTATCGTGTTGTCCCTTGCTTCTCTCCCCGGCACGAACCCCACCTGATCAGTGTTAATCAGTTTGGGTAGATAGTGGTTTATTCTGTTTGCAAGTATTTTTGCAAATATTTTTATGTCCGAATTCAGCAGTGAGATTGGGCGAAAATGTTCTGGTCTGTCTGGTTGTTTACCCGGTTTTTGTAGTACGGTTATGTGCACTTCTAACATATTTTCAGTAAAACCTGTGGTGTGTGTGAAAGAGTTGAAAAGATTAGCCAAGTGTATTGCCAAGTGGTCTATGTATTTTTTATAGTACTTCATGCCGAAGCCATCAGGGCCTGGACTTTTCCCACTTGGCATGTCCTTAACTGCCTTTTTAATTTCGTCTATTGTGATGGGGGAGTCTAGTTTGTCAGTGTCTTCTTTCTCAAGGGTGGGTAGGTCCAGATCTGTCAAGTATTTTTCTATATCTTGTGGTGTGACGTGGTCTGGTAAATTGTATAGTGTGGAGTAGTATTGCCTGAAAACCTCCGCGATACTTTTACTGTCTTTTTGTGCCCTACCTTGTTTATCTTGTACGTCTTGAACGTATGTGTTTAACTGTCTTCTTCTGAGAGCTCTAGCTAATGAAGTGCCTGCTTTATCCTGTACGTCAAAATATTTCTGCTTGAGTATAGCGGATTTCAATTGATGTTCTTTATTAAGGTGGTCTCTAAGGGACTGTCTGGCCTTAGTCAGGGATTTTAGCAATGTCTTGGACTGTGGGTCTTGTTTATGTTGTTTTTCCCAGTAGCCAATTTGCGAAAGTGTAGAATTTATAAATTGCCTTTTTTCCCTTTTCTCCCTGGCTTTAAAAGCGATGAATTCCCCCCTCAATACACTTTTATGGGCTTCCCACAGTGTGGCTGGTGATATTTCTTCTGTAGCGTTCTCCCTAAAGTAGTCGGTTAGTGTTTTTTCTATCTCTATGTTAACCAGCGCATGTTCTAGCAAGTAATCATCAAGCCTCCAAATATATGGTTTTTGCGGCAGATCTGGCCACTCTACAACACACTGAACAGGCGCATGGTCCGACCATGTGATCTGTAGGATTTTAGAGTCTACTATCAAGGCTAACCCTGCTTGGTCAGTGAGTATGTAATCAATTCTCGTGTACGAGGCGTGAGGGTGGGAGTAGAAGGTGTAGTCCTTGGTTTTAGGGTTAAGTGCCCTCCATATGTCTTGTAATCTTAGTTGTTGAAGGTAGTTTTTAACTGACTTAATTACTTTCTGGGGAGTGCTGGTGCTGCCAGTGGAAGTATCTATGGAGGGATCTAGAGGTAGATTAAAATCCCCTCCGATAAATAGGGTTCCTTTAGCATGTACTAAGAGTGACTGAAAAATAGTCCTGAATGTATGTTGTTGCTCTTTATTGGGTAAGTAGATATTTGCGAATGTGACCGGTTTATTAAACAAGAGGCCTACTAAGATTAGGTATCTGCCGTCCTTGTCCTTCTCTACATAGGTGGCCTGAATGTTTACAGAGTTTTTGAAAAGTATTCCCACTCCCCCTTTTTTAGATGAACCTGAAGCCAGGAATGTCGTCTTGTATTTGTGACTTAATGTCTTTGGTTCTCTCCCCCTTTTGAAGTGCGTTTCTTGGATAAAAAGGATGTCCCCTGTGTTTTTGTATAAGTCCCTAAAGACTATGGATCTCTTTTCGGGGCTATTCAATCCCTTTACGTTTACTGTCGTTAGTGAGAGCGTGTGGTTGCGTGAAGTCATTATTTGTTGTTAAGTTTGGGTGTACAAATGCGGCAAGGAGTACTTTTGCAAACAGGTGTCAATAAATATTAAAACAGTACAATCAACAGTGACTTATTATAAACAGTGTAGCACAGTATTGGTGTGTAATAGCTATAACCTTAACTACTAAGCAATAGAGAATTGACAAAATTGGTTTCTGATAACTGACAAATACAAGCAAGTGATAAGATTAGCAATTAGTATCAGAATTAACTATACTAGGAGTAGTATCCCCACCCCCAAACCATTTTAATAAAGAGTGAGAGTGATAAACAAAGTTAACCCTCTAAAAATAACAGATAATACGACCTTTAGCCTTGTTGGAGTGTCTGAGAGAACTGTCCAGCCTATTGAGAGAGGCAAGTCAATTGCCTGTGCAGTTCGTTTCTTGTGATCTTGAGGGGTCAGGAGGTTGTAGGTTTCTTATTTGCGAGCCCTTATCTTTACCATGTGCACGTTGATTATCTCTCAGACCAAGCTGTTCCTCTTCAGGCTCTGTTATGTTAAGTTGTAGGGCGCTGTTGAAGTTGGAAAGATCATCAAGGTTTCTGAAAACTGCCGTGGTACCTCCTCTAGTTGCGATGATACTCACGGGGAAGCCCCATCTGTATGGTATATTCTTGTCCCTAAGGACTGATGTAATGAAGTGCAGGTCTCTCCTTTTCTGCAGGGTTGTGGGGCTCAAGTCTGCAAAGACCTGGATGTGGATACCTGCATGCATAATCTTCTGTTTTTGCCTCACATGTCTGAGGATTTCTTCTTTATCCTTGAAGTTGAGGAGCTTCAGTATGATGTCTCGTGGGGGTGCTTTTGGTGGGGGTTTAGCTCTCAGGGCTCTGTGGGCTCTTTCAATATTTATGTCTGGGGCGCTGTTATTGCCTTTAATTGTTCGAAATAAGTCCTGTAAGCATCCCTCTATTGCAGAAGGTTGAATTGATTCTGGTATGCCACGTATACGCAAGTTATTGCGCCTACCCCTGTTGTCCAGGTCTTCCACTCTGTCTAATAGATGATGTATTGTTTCTTGCTGATCGTAGACCATTTTTGAGATGTGTTGGACATCATTATCTGTTGTGTTGTAGTGCTCCTCTAGTGCTGTTATTCTGCTGGAGACTTTTGATATGTCCTTTTTGAGCTCTCCATACCAGTTTTTCACTTCCCCTATTATTTCTTTAATGTCCTCTTTAGTACACAATGAGTTGATGTCATCTTTAGTTAAAATTTGTGTTGTACACACGGAGGTAGGAGGTGTATGCTGGTCTGGCTGGTCTGTGATTTTGGCTTGTTCCATCTTTTGTGTTGGGACTACAGGTTCTTGTAGCTTAAGATATTGCTGTATTGGCTTTACTTTGTTTGGGATGTCTGGCTTAGCTGATCTGCGGCCTGGCATGGCCAGCTGCAGGGGTTAAGGGTGTTTTTTTCTATTTTCCCTTTTATTCTGTCTTTTGGTTTTTGCTTTTCCCCTGTCTGACTGTTGCTGACAGCTTGTGATGCTAGCCTCCTGTTAGTGTGCACTAATTAGTGTGGCAGTTTGGTGTATACCCTTAACTTGTAGTCTTTATATGTGGGTCTGTGGTTCACTGCTGGGGTAATCGCTGCAGCGTGGCGGAGTTTGAGTTTTAGGCTTATAGCCGCTTAAATCTTATGTGGCCCCCTTTTGTAGACTTCCTTGTTATTAGCAGTTTAGTTTGTGCCCCCTGGATTGTTATTATTATTTTTTTTTATTTTTTTTTTAAGTGGGTGAGGTATTGAGGCTTGTGACGCTCTGCAGGAGATTCTTAATTACCTGTGTCCACTCTAGCAGCTTGACAAGTTTTGGCCTGTTGATCGGTCGTGCAGACCCCGCTCGTCGCAATCATTGATGTCACAACTTACGGGAGCCTGCACACGGTAAGCCTCCGGTTCTGATTCTGGGTACTGTCTTTTGTGTCCTGTTGCGGGCGGGTCTCTGCTGTAAAGCTACTCACGTAGCTGCTGAGCGGTCTATGCGGTTCCGGCGCCAAAGCGCTCGTGGCGTAGTTTCAGCTGCGGTCCCTGGTATGTCTGGGGATATCGAGTGCGCAGGTGTTCCTGTTTTCTTTTTGGGTGAACGGGCTGCTTCTATACTTGTTCCCCACTGTAAGGCTGAGTCTCTCGGTAAATATGTGCAATGTATTAGGCTATTTTTATATGGTTTGGGTAGTGGGGCCTAGGAGCTCTTGGATCAGTCAGCCATCTCCCAGCGCGGCCAAGCTCCGCCTCCTTTAGTGATGTTTTTAAGGTGGAAGCGGCAGGCTTTAGCCAAGGACTGAATGTGAGGAGTGAAAGAAAGATCTGAGTCAAGTGTGACCTCAAGACATTGGGCATGTGAGATTGGGCTAATGATACAGTTATCAACAGTTATAGAGACATGGGAGCTCAGTTTTGGAGAGATTTAGCTTGAGGTAGTGAGAGGACATCCAAGATGAGATATGAGAGAGACAGTTAGTGACACAGGTTTGCAAGGAAGGAGATAGTTCCAGTGCAGAGAGGTAGATTTGGGTATCGTCGGCATACAAATTATAGTGAAACCCGTGGGACTTTATTAAAGAACTCAATGAGGACGTGTAGCTTAAGAAGAGAAGGGGACAGAGCCTTGTGGTACCCCAACAGAAAAAGGTAACGGGGCAGAGAATACTCCAGAGAAGGCTACACTAAAGGTATGGTTAGACAGATAGGAAGAGAACCAAGAGAGAGCTGTGTTGCAGATGCCGAAGGATTGGAGGGTATGGAGCAAAAGAGGGTGGCCGACAGTATCAAATGCTGCGGACAGATCAAGGTGGATAAGTAGAGAGAAGTAGCCTTTGGATTTTGCTGTAAGTAGGTCGTTGGTAACCTTAACAATTGCTAACTTTGTTGGGTGAAGGGGGCAAAATACAGATTGCAGTGGATCAAGGAGGGAGTTTAATGTAAGGAAATGGGATAGACGTGCATTTACTAGCTTTTCAAGAAGCTTTGAGGCAAGAGGGAGTAGGGAGTAGGGAAATAGTGCGGTAGTTGGGTGGGGAGGTTGGATCGAGAGAAGGTATTTTGAGGATAGGTGTGACTAATGCATGTTTAAGAGATGTGGGAACTATACCAATGCTGAGGGAGAGGTTGAAGATGTGTGTGAGTATAGGGGTAAGGGTAGAAGAGAGGGAGGGGAGTAGTTGAGAGGGGATGGGGTCGAGGGGACAGGTAGTGAGGTGAGAGGATAGTATAAGGGCAGAAACTTCTTCCTCTGTAACAGGGGCAAAAGAGCTAAATTTATGGGTATGTGGGTTTTGGATGATTATCAGCTTTTGAGGGGCTGGGAGACCGGTAGTATGATGAGAGCTTATTTTATTTCTGATGGAGTCAATTTTGTTGTTGAAGTACCTAGCAAAATCTTGAGCTGAGAGAAACGTTGTAGTGGGAAGTGGGGGTGGGCAGAGAAGAGTATTGAAAGTGGAGAACAGACGTTTTGGGGTTGAAGAAAGAGTAGAGATAAGAGTGGAGAAGTATTGTTGCTTATATAGATTAAAGGGACGCTGAACCCAAATTTGTTTCTTTTGTTAATTAAGATAGAGCTTGCAATGTTAAGCAACTTTCTAATTTACTCTTATTATCAAATTTTATTCATTCTCTTGGTATCTTTATTTGAAATGCAAGAATGTAAGTTTAGATGCCGGACCATTTTTGGTGAATAACCTGAGTTATTCTTGCTGATTGGTGGATAAATTCATCCACCAATAAAAAAAGTGCTGCCCAGCATTCTGAACAAAAAAGAAGCTTAGATGCCTTCTTTTTCAACTAAAGATAGCAAGTGAACGAAAAAAAATTGATAATAGGAGTAAATTAGAAAGTTGCTTAAAATTGCATGCTCTATCTGAATAAAAAAAAATTGTGTTCAGTGTCCCTTTAAGGGCAGAATAGTAAGAGTTCAAGATTAACTTTTAGCGAAGAAAGTCAGCAGAACTCAGAGATTTACTGAATCCAAACAGCAGCAAAGAAAGAACTGAACAGAAAAATGTAAATAACTTTGCAACATGTTGCACCAATCAGCACACAGCAACATAATAAAGAGTCCAGCACACATCCACCACTTCCTCTTTTCTTTGAAGCTGAGATACAGGAACCAAGGAGAAGGAGAATAACTTTAAAACGCTGTCATCGAGCCAATGAAAGGAAATCCAGAGACTGAAGAAAGGTCCACTAAAATCATCACACTGAAAAACAAAAGAAGGAGAACCAAAATAATATACATAAAGAAAGCAGGAGCGCTACAGCTAAAGGTGGATCAGACTAAAAATGATTAAATGCAAAAAGTGAACCAAACTAAGATTGATAAATGTGGATCAAACTAAAATTAATAAATGCAAAAGTACAAAAGTGTATATTAAATGGCTATGCCACAATTTAATAGTAGTGCAATATAAGTAAAACAAACAGTAATGTGAACCTAATAATATAAATTAAAAATGGACGTCTCCGTTTATAAAAAAGGGGGTAGGAGGTTGCCACCACAAGTTTAAAACAGTCAGAAACTTGAGTATGTGCAAACAAGCAAATCCGGATAGGTACTAGTATTACCTCATCAACTTCTGGTTACAGTCTTACCCGCGGGCAGTGTGTAGCTCAGGTGCCGCCGTCAAAGCTTACAGACGTGGCCGGATGACGTCATCTTTATGGGCGCTGTCCCAAAGAGGCAATCTGATTGGTCTCTTTGCGATCCTCTGGAAAAAGAGCAATGTAGCCGTCAAACTCCACACAAACGGAGTACCCGCTCATCAATGCCTAATAGCAAGCAGGGTACTTGTTGAGGATATGGTGTGTGGAAGGTACAAATAACAATCTTGGTTCAAAGCGGTCCCACTGCAGATTGGGTCAGTGGTCTTGCTGCAAATCGGGTCAGCAGTCTTAGGGCACAAATGGATTCCGGTGCACTAATCAATAGTGCTGACTTGTTAGGTATTCCACAGGTCCTTCCAACAAAGTCTCACAAACACCACAGTTGCAGCAAAGTGGTGTAAACAATGTAGCTCGAACTACATAGATAAATACTGTCTATAAGTTGCAACTTCACATCAATGCGTTTCTCCCTATACAGGGCTTTCTCAAGATCTTGTTGGTGAAGTGTTTGCCCCTTGGTTCAAATATTTCTCAATTAATCATTACATTACTTCACACACTAGAAAAACCCAGCTTACTAGACCACTTACTTTGTTTGAATTACTTTGTAACTCCGAAGTTTACTCTAAGGGTTCCCTTTCCTTAATTCATAAACTACTTCTGGGACAACATTCTAATAAACTACCATCCTATACCTAAAAATGGTCTGAAGAACTTTAACAACAGATTTTCCCCAAAGCTTGGGCAAACATATTTGTTAATATGTGCAACAATACTTCATCCATATCCCATATTGAAACAAACCTGAAATTCCTATGTAGGTGGTACTATACCCCTTCCAGAATAGCTATAATTTTTAAGAGTTTGAAAACTGATTGTTGAAGATTATGTGGATGGATAGGTGACTACCAACATATACAGGGAGTGCAGAATTATTAGGCAAGTTGTATTTTTGAGGATTAATTTTATTATTGAACAACAACCATGTTCTCAATGAACCCAAAAAACTCATTAATATCAAAGCTGAATAGTTTTGGAAGTAGTTTTTAGTTTGTTTTTAGTTATAGCTATTTTAGGGGGATATCTGTGTGTGCAGGTGACTATTACTGTGCATAATTATTAGGCAACTTAACAAAAAACAAATATATACCCATTTCAATTATTTATGTTTACTAGTGAAACCAATATAACATCTTAACATTCACAAATATACATTTCTGACATTCAAAAACAAAACAAAAACAAATCAGTGACCAATATAGCCACCTTTCTTTGCAAGGACACTCAAAAGCCTGCCATCCATGGATTCTGTCAGTGTTTTGATCTGTTCACCATCAACATTGCGTGCAGCAGCAACCACAGCCTCCCAGACACTGTTCAGAGAGGTGTACTGTTTTCCCTCCTTGTAAATCTCACATTTGATGATGGACCACAGGTTCTCAATGGGGTTCAGATCAGGTGAACAAGGAGGCCATGTCATTAGATTTTCTTCTTTTATATCCTTTCTTGCCAGCCACGCTGTGGAGTACTTGGACGCGTGTGATGGAGCATTGTCCTGCAAGAAAATCATGTTTTTCTTGAAGGATGCAGGCTTCTTCCTGTACAACTGCTTGAAGAAGGTGTCTTCCAGAAACTGGCAGTAGGACTGGGAGTTGTGCTTGACTCCATCCTCAACCCGAAAAGGCCCCACAAGCTCATCTTTGATGATACCAGCCCAAACCAGTACTCCACCTCCACCTTGCTGGCAGGAGTCGGACTGGAGCTCTCTGCCCTTTACCAATCCAGCCACGGGCCCATCCATCTGGCCCATCAAGACTTACTCTCATTTCATCAGTCCATAAAACCTTAGAAAAATCAGTCTTGAGATATTTCTTGGCCCAGTCTTGACGTTTCAGCTTGTGTGTCTTGTTCAGTGGTGGTCGTCTTTCAGCCTTTCTTACCTTAGCCATGTCTCTGAGTATTGCACACCTTGTGCTTTTGGGCACTCCAGTGATGTTGCAGCTCTGAAATATGGCCAAACTGGTGGCAAGTGACATCTTGGCAGCTGCACGCTTGACTTTTCTCAGTTCATGGGCAGTTATTTTGCGCCTTGGTTTTTCCACACGCTTCTTGCGACCCTGTTGACTATTTTGAATGAAACGCTTGATTGTTCGATGATCACGCTTCAGAAGCTTTCAATTTTAAGAGTGCTGCATCCCTCTGCAAGATATCTCACTATTTTTGACTTTTCTGAGCCTGTCAAGTCCTTCTTTTGACCCATTTTGCCAAAGGAAAGGAAGTTGCCTAATAATTATGCACACCTGATATAGGGTATTGATGTCATTAGACCACACCCCTTCTCATTACAGAGATGCACATCACCTAATATGCTTAATTGGTAGTAGGCTTTCGAGCCTATACAGCTTGGAGTAAGACAACATGCATAAAGAGGATGATGTGGTCAAAATACTCATTTGCCTAATAATTCTGCACACAGTGTATGGTGGACTTTCCTCTTATATCTTACAATACTGGCAAAGGATACAAGAAGCTATAGAACAAGTTACTGGCATTCAATTACCCTTAGACCCAATCATATTCCTATTAAACAATCTCCCAAAAATAAAATGTAAACTGAGATGTAGATTAATACTTCTTATGCTTAACTGTGCTAAGAGACTAATACCAAGGAAATGGAAATCAACAAGTTACCTCTATTACATTTTAATCCTTGATAAACCCCACTATGTAAATACTAAAAGAGTAGATAACTACTTAGCCATGAACTTCCTATAGGAAGAATATTATAATACTCAGTAAGATAAACCCCACAAGCTCAATAAACCACTTACAAGGAACTTAGGTGTTTAATAATATATATTAATCTGTGAAAAACGTTTCTCCTTATTCTTTTTTCTACATGTCGATGTATAAACCTGTTGTTATCTCAAGACCTACAGCATATTGTTAAAATCCACAACATTGTAACATAGTACCAATTGCATAAGTTGTATCTGCTATTTATGTTTTTGTTTTTCTTTTCTTATCAATAAAAATTTTTTTTTTTTAAAAAAAAAACAGCCTGTTCCAATATAAACAAATAATTACATATAAGATAAGAATATGAAAATAAAGACAAAAAAGAGATAATAATATAAAGAAGAACTTAGGAAATAAACCATATATAATGGTTTTACAGAAAATTCTTAACCCTTTGAGTGCTAAGCTGTTTTAAGGGATTTTTATATTTTTTTTATTTTTTAAAATAGTTTTTTTTTTCTTTTTTTTTAGATCCCCAAGACTTACACTGTTAGGCGATTACCTTTCCAACGGTGGGTCTTGGGGGTCTGTAGCTGCGTAGATGCCTGAGATACAGGCTTCTAAGCAGCATGCCCCCTGCTCCTATACTTAACATTGTGAATTATAAAAAGTTGGGCGGTGACGTCATCACGTCATTGCGTCTGACGTCACTGCGCATAACGTGAAGCCCCGGCAATGCCTATCACTATGCAGGCCCGATCACCGGGGTAGGAGTGGGTGGGAGCCCCAGATCTCTCTCAAGGTGGGAGAGTGCTAGCGACGGCTCTGAGCCGTCATTAGCACCAGAGGGGGAAACTCTGCGATGGCTCAGAGCCGTTGTTAACACTCAAGGGGTTAAACAAAGACAAACAGATTAGAGACTAAAGCAAAGAATAAAATATACATTAAAATATGAGGAAAGTTTAATACATGACCTGCTGTCTGGAAGCAGCCAAGATTAGAGGAAGTGGTGGATGTGTGCTGGACTCTTTATTATGTTGCTGTGTGCTGATTGGTGCAACATGTTGCAAAGTTATTTAAATGTTTCTGTTCAGTTCTTTCTTTGCTGCTGTTTGGATTCAGTAAAGATTTGATGCAAAATATAAAGACTCTTCCCCTAACAGCGTTTCCAATTACTTATTATATCAGCAACAAAGTAAAAACAATATGAGAAATTGCTTGTATATGAGTTAGCTGGTTTTGTTCTTTGGCACCAAAATCCTTTCAAATGGGTTGAGTTTGCAGGGAAATTAGACCTCCTTATCTTATCACATTTATACACATAAATGCTTCCTTATCTTATCTCTAACTATATACCAAAGCCTAGTGCTTAGAGAGAACAATTGAATCTCCTTCCCCCACTGGGAGTATATTTTTTTCTGCTGGCTGTGTTTATACAGCTTTGAAAATTTAGGGATACCACGGACAAAATCAGCTAATGCAAATAACAAAATAAAAGTAAAGGATCTATTTTTAAGCAATTTAATACACTCCAGCAGGTAAAATGGATGTTTGGGAACAAAATTGTACAGTACACTGTCCATTTAAGAAGGTGCATGCTAATGACACCGTTCTCCTCTCAGCCACCCTCTAACATAACTTCCATTCTGTGGCATCATCAGAGGGGCCTGGGAAATGACAGCCCCCCAAAATAATGGCTGCCTACTTATGTGCCCCCCAAACTGTGTTTGTCACTCATTTTTACCACTTCCTCTCTGTACAGGATTACCCAGGTCTACCCGGCCCCATCCATGAATCACCCAATCCTGCCCTCAGAACACTGCCCAGTCTCACCCCTTTTGTCACAACCCCGCCCATAAAACAAAGGTGGGCCTCTGGGAAGTGTCCCCCCCCCACCAATAATTAAGTCCTAGTGACACCACTTCTTTCATCTGCAACAACTGAGCCAATCCCACCATCCACATTGTTATAGATAAAAATTGTCCTATGTTCTACACTCACTAGAGAGGTTAAATGCAAAATCTGTAACCTGGATTTTCAAAATGCTCAAATGGCCTTAATCAGCTGTTTTTGGGTTACAAAAATAGCTTTTTGACCTCTCAAGGGAACGTAGGAGAAGTACAACTTTTATGCAAAACCAAGTTCTATCCCCTGCATATTCCTTATGTTACCTACATGTCGCATCACTAAGTCAATAGCACAATACTTCTATAATCAGTTGCACATCACTAACCCCAGTCCCTTTTTTATGTAATAGCTGTATTGTTTGTAAAGGTAACAATCAATTCATCCCTTGGGGGCCGATTTATCAAGTTCCGTATGGAGCTTGATGCCCCTGTTCAGGCTCGCCGGAAACAGAAGTTATGAAGCAGCGGTCTAAATACTGCTGCTCCATAGCTTGTCTGCCTGCTCTGAGGCCACGGACAGAAATCAACCCGATCGTATATATGATCGGGTTGATTGACACCGTGAATCTGCAGGGGGCGGCATTGCATTAGCAATTCACAAGAGCTGCTGGTGCAATGATAAATGCCGACAGCATATGCTGTCTGCATTTATCAATGTGCAGCGGATATGATACGCTAGATCGTATCATGTCCGCTCACACTATAATAAATATACCCCTTGGTCTTTTCAATCATATTAAAGGCAGTTCACTCTAAAATTCTTTTCCCTGAATGTGTTCCCCATGACTTGTTATGCCAGCTGCAACGTATAAAATGTATGAGAAATTGCTCATTTATGCTTCTTTTTGTAAAATAAATAGCTGGATTTGTTCTTTGAAACCACAGTGCATCAAAATAGGCTTGGCTTGCTGAAAGATCAGATCTTGTTATCTTATCATTCAAAAGCTATCTTATCTCTGTCTCTGTACAATACATAGAAAGAGCAACTGAAAATGAACATGTTTAGAGCTTTATCTCTTCCACCTCCCACTGTGAGTGTAAAATCTTCTAGGTATAGCTCTTAGAGCCTTCCATGCAATCAAGAAGCCGCTAGCCAGTCTAAACCCTTCTACAGAACTGTTAGTTAAGGTATTTGAAAGCACCATTGTACCAATCCTGCTGTATGGCTGTGAGGTCTGGGGCCCAACACTGACCCAGAACTACAGAGAATGGGACAAAACTCTCACAGAAATTGCACATCTCCAATTCTGTAAATATGCACTGCAGGTACACAGAAGCGCCCCTAACAATGGGTGCAGAGCAGAGCTGGGAAGACTCCCATTGCTGCTACCAATGCAAAAAAGGGTGTACAAATTCTGGTGTCACCTTACAAATAGTGACACAAGAACACTTTAAACCAAGCACTCTGTGACCCAGCATCAAAAGCATTTAGAGAATATACATCAGACCTGCAAAACCACATCAGCAAAACCACAGCCCATGAGAGAGTGTCACCAAACACCTTACAAACAGCTCTGAAGGAGAGGTACACTGGGCACTGGGAGGAACAGATAGGGCAACAGAACAAGCTGGAGTGTTACAGGTCTCAACAAAGAGAGTACAAACTAGCTGAGTATCTCACAAGTGTCACCAACCCAAAGCACAGACAGATACTCACTAAATACAGAATCTCTGACGGTCTGACCACCAACTGGAAATAGAGACTGGCAGATATCAGACAAAATGGAGACCCAGGGCAGCCAGACAATGTGCACAGTGTGACAGTGGGGACAAAGCGACTGAAGAGCACTTCCTCTTGTACTGTACAAGATACAAACTCTTAAGGGATAAATACTTTCCAAAAATAATGAAAGAAATAACAGACTTCCCACAGATGTCGCAACAAGAAAGGCTATGTGTACTCTTAGGAGAAAAAAAACAAAGCTACAAGGATAGTAGCAAAATATGTAGCAGACTGTCACATGACCAGAACCCCCAATCAGATTATATGAACTATCATATTTACCCACTATACTCCTACTTTATAAATTGTTATTGATCTGTTTTATTGTAACATATTACTTTGGCAACACATGTAATAATGTCATGCTAATAAAGTATTCTAATCTTGACTTGACTTGACTATATAAACTTTCAGTATAGGTAAGGATAGTACAAGCTAAATTAGCTTTTCCAATGCCAATATAAAGGCTAAGAAGCTACAGTCATGTGAAAAAAAGTACACCAGCTTTGAATTCTATGGTTTTACGTATCAGGACATAATACAAATCATCTGATCCTTAGCAGGTCTTAAAATTAGGTAAATACATCAGATAAACAACAACACATGGCATATTACACTGTGTCATGATTTATTTAACAAAAATAAAGCCAAAATGGAGAAGCCATGTGTGACAAACTAAGTACACCCTTACTGCTTCTATAGTAATTAAGAGGCTAAGTTGCAGCCAGGTGCTAATCAAATGCCCTTGATTAATTGATCATCAGCAAGTGTGATCACCTCTATAAAAGCCAAAGTTTTAGCAGCTTGCTGGTCTGGAGCATTCAGGTGTGTGTTAACACAATGCCACGGAGTAAAGACATCAGCAATGATCTTAGAGAAGCAATTGTTGCTGCCCATCAATCTGGGAAGGGTTATAAGGCAATTTCCAAACAATTTAAAGTCCATCATTCTACAGTGAGACAGATTTTTCACAAGTGGAAAACATTTAAGACAGTTGCCAATCTTCCCAAGTGTGGACGTCCCAGCAAATTCACCCCAAGGCCACACCGTGCAATGCTCAGAGAAATTGCAAAAAAACCAAGAGTTACATCTCAGGCTCTACAGGCCTCAGCATGTTAACTGTTAAAGTTCATGACAGTACAATTAGAAAAAGACTGAACAAGTATGGTTTGTAGGGAAGGGTTGCCATGAGAAAGCCTCTTCTCTCCAAAAAGAACATGGCAGCACGGCTTAGGTTTGCAAAGTTGCATCTGAACAAACCACAAGACTTCTGGAACATTTTCCTTTGGACAGATGAGACCAAAGTGGAGATGTTTGGCCATAATGCACAGCACCACATTTGGTGAAAACCAAACTCAGCATATCAGCACAAACAGTTCATACCAACCGTGAAGCACGATGGTGGAGGGGTGATGATTTGGGCTTGTTTTAAAGCCACAGGACCTGGGCACCTTGCAGTCATTGGGGCCAATTTATCAAGGGCCGAATGGCCCCTGATGTCCCTGTTTCCACGGAAGCCTTCAGGCTCACTGGAAACAACAGTTATGAAGCAGCAGTCTTAAGACCACTGCTCCTTAACTGGTCCGCTGCCTCTGAGGCTGCGGACATCAATCCGCCCGATCCTATAGGATCGGGTTGATTGACACCCGCTGCTAGCGGCTGATTGGCTACGAATCTGCAGGGGGCGGCATTGTACAAGCTGTTCACCAGAAATGCTTGTGCAATGTTAAATGCTGACAGCGTATGCTCTCGGCATTCAGCGATGTCTGTCAGACATGATACGCTACAGTGTATCATGTCGGACAGACATTGATAAATCAGCCCCATAGAGTCAACCATGAACTCCTCTGAATACCAAAGTATTCTAGAGTAAAATGTGAGGCCATCTGTCCGACAGCTAAAGCTTGGCCCAAATTGGGTCATGCAACAAGACAATGATCCCAAGCATATGAGCAAATCTACAACAGAATGGCTGAAAAAGAAAAGATTCAAGGTGTTGCAATGGCCCAGTCAAAGTCCAGACCTCAACCCAATTGAAATGCTGTGGCGGCACCGTAAGACAACTGTGCATAAACAAATTCCCACAAACCTCAATGAGGCAAAGCAAAATTGTAAAGAAGAGTGGGTCAAATTCCTCCACAACAATGTGAGAGACTGATAAAGTCTTTCAGAAAAGATTACTTAAAGTTATTGCTGCTAAAGGTGGTTCTACAAGCTATTGAATCATAATGTGTACTTAGTTTTTCATACATGGCTTCTCCATTTTGGCTTTATTTTTGTTAAATAAATCATGAAATAGTGTAATTAGTCATGTGTTGTTGTTCATCTGAGGTTGTATTTACCTAATTTTAAGACCTGCTAAAGACCAGATGATTGTTATTATGTCCTGATACGAAAAACCATAGAATTCAAAGAGGATGTACTTTCTTTTCACATGACTGTATTTGTAAACAATTTAATACACTCCAGGAGAGTGTATTAAGGGAGAGAACGTTTTTTGGGTAAACTGCCCCTTTAATAACCCAGTCTCTTCTGGGAGCTTATAATGGTAAAGTGTAAAACTAGCAGGATCACATTCTTACTGTAGAATGGAGTTTCTTGGCAGTGAACAGAAGGGAATCCCTTTGAAGATCTATAAATAACCATTGAAATGCCAAGCTTCATTGGAATTTGGAGCAAAACAAAGCCCACAGGGCATCGTCTTCAATGTGGCATGACGTAAAAGGGAATCTGTTTACTTTCTGAGCAATGGCCTGTGCATGCTGGCAAAATCTAGTGCTTTTCTGCAAGCTAAACTACACTTTGTGTAAGTGTTACAGAACAAAGGAAAATATAGAACCCTTTCTTAAGACTGTATAATGATATATATAGGAAAGTCAGTAATTCCTGAAACAGACATCAGGCCAAGAGCCAAATAGTCTGAGGTCTTGTGCAGCAGCCGAATTCTTCTACTTTTTTTTAAGATAAGCACATTGTGGTTTTTTTTTTTTTTTTAAATTAGAATTAAATACATGTGTCTAACTATATATCTATCTATATGTCTATATATTTAGATATATAGATATATTTTGGTTATTATATATATTCAGTTGGGATATACAGTATATTATCATAAAATAAAAAAATACATTTCAGATTGAAGAAGTTGCAAAGGAAATACGATTGACAATACTCAAGAGGTGTTTCATTGAACTGTAGGCACATTTTACAAACAAAATGTCAGTTTTAAATTCTTTTCAAACATTTGTTTTGTATCAGATCTTTCTGCCATACATTGTTTAATATTAGATACATACTTTGCATATTTAAAAATTACTAATGTGGAGGCGGAGTGTGAGGGCGTGTGAATTGGCTGCACCTAACTAAAGCTCCTACAACAGTGACGGTGGGGTTTTCCCTCAGGCTAGGTTAAGCAACACAGAGATGCCTGAAACCAAGGGAGATTTATGCAAGGAGTGACCGGAGACGGCTGTGCTAAAATCTGAAGCCGGACTTTGAGCGGTTCAGCGATTACCCAGCTAGTGAAAAATAGGCCGCACCTAAAGCTCGCTCTGGCAGTGTAGTGGCATCCTTCAGTAATACTGTGTCGGAGTTCCGTATGAGATCGCACCTCTTCTCCGGAGGACGTCAGGAGATAAGAGGGATCAAAATAAAGCTCCGGTGAGATGCTCCGTATGTTTGTACAGTTTAGCATGCTATGATCAATCCCATAATATGATATAAAGGCGGCATAGGCCTACTCCACCCCAAGCTTTAATATTGAGCTCAGTCTATTTGCACCAGGGGCAAGCTCTGTATTTCATATTAAAAGTGTGGACAGTTATATATCATATATGAAATCTAAAATATAACAGCGGAACACAAAGAAAAGTGGTGTGCAGTAAACCCACGCAATAACGGGCACATATTGTGTTGAGGGACTCTGGAATTAACCCATTAGCAATTGAATATAGACATTTATACCTTATAACTGTCTGACTAAACTTGCACACTCCTTGCCAGCATGGCGCAGCGCAGAGCTATCAAAGGTGATAAAGCATTAAAGCAGACCGTAGTTTCTGGCTCTGTCAATGCTTTCTTTAAAAGTACTGACCATAAAAAGAAAAAATTAGATCAGCCTCAGATCTCCAGTGATGAGGAGGAAATGTCAGATAATCCAGATGCTGCACAGTCCACAGTATCTCCATCTAGTGTGCATCAAAGTCCAGAAGATGGCCCGGTAACGCTAAAAGTAATGGAGGCTCTGATAAACCAGGTCACATCTTGTATCAAGACAGAGTGCGCGGTACTGAAGAAAGACATTAATGATCTGGGGTACCGAGTTGAATCCCTTGAGGAACATAAGGAGGAGACTACTAAGGAATTATCTGGAATGTCTTATGCTATGGAACATCAACAAACGCAGCTATCTGAGTTGGAGAATAAAATAGATGACATTGAAAATAGAACAAGGAGGAACAACCTCCGCATACGTGGTGTTCCTGAATCTGTGAAGAACGAAGACATACCGGAGCACCTGCAAAATCTCATCCAATCTCTAGCCATATCCAACCAAAGAGTGATAGATCCTGTACCCCTTGAGAGAGCACATCGGTCTCTTAGACCCAAGCCTGGCGAAAACCAACCCCCAAGGGACATAATTGTGTGTTTCTCGAGCTATAGAGATAGGGAGAAGATTTTTCAGATGGCGAGAGCGCAACCTACATTTTCTTATGCTGGTGCAACAATTCAAGTCTATCAAGATCTGTCAACCAGAACGCTCCTACTGAGGAAAGAATTTGCTTCCTTCACTGCTCACCTAAGGTCACTTAAAATACCTTACAGGTGGGGCTTTCCAGTTTCTATACAGAGTGTCAAGAATGGCAAACGCTATGAATGTTCTAACATAAGGGATATAAATGATTTTTGCCAGCTTTTGGACATCCCAGCTCTTGAGCCAAATGCTCCCCCGCCTTCAAGACCCTCTACTCCTTTGCCTAAGCCACAAAGAAAGCTCTGGTCCGAAGTCCTCAACAAGCAACAACGAAAGAAGATTTGCACAGGACCCAGTATCCAGACAGACACTACTGCAGCCACAACATCTTGAACTGCTATCCTGGAGGTTGTGAGTATCGGGATGTATATACACCTCACAGGGTGTTGTTTTATACCATTTTGTATTGACTCTTACACCTCTCTATATATTAATGTTAATGGATGTATATGTGCTTTCTTCTACCGTTGATTCCAGCATGTGGTACTCACTAGTCTCAAGGAAAATAAGACTGTTGGCTCATAAATTAACAAGACTCACCTAGAACATGCCAGTTCTTGTAAATTTCATTGTTTCACTGTTCAAATGTTATAATGCAATGTAATGTATATATTGTTACTATATTGTACCCACTCGGGCCCTAAAATTAGGGCTAATTTTTGTTGAAAATGGTCTGATTGGGAGGGCCCCACCGGGCCGTACTCTCCTCCATATTCTTTTACTCTTTTTCTCTCTCCTCTTCTCAACTCTTTTCTCCTCTCCAACTTCAATATCTTCCTTCTTTTCTTCCTCCCTTCCTCTGCTCTCGGCAGTATCTAAGTGTTATCAGCAAACAGTTACATTATTTGGTTCGGTTATTTTGGTTCAATAGTTTTAATTTTGTGGTTTTTTTTTAACATATTGCAGTTCTCTTTGGGACCCTAATCCCAAGTTGTGACACACTCAACTAATATTTGTTCATCAGTTTATACCTGTATATATATATATTTTCCAGATCATGTCAAAGCATCTACAACCCAGCCAGTTTAGTCTGGCTACACAGAATGTTAAAGGTTTCCTTTCCCCCCAGAAGCGTTCAATAGATTTTCATGACTTTTATAAAAAGAAAATCGATATCATTATGATACAGGAAACTCACTTTAAAAAGTCTAATGAGTCCACACTTGCAAATTGATACTACAACCAACATTTTTTGTGTTCAGGCCAGACAAAGCATAATGGGGTTGGCATCTCATTTAGAAAGGGCACGCCATTTGAATTACTTAATAAGTACCTAGATAAAGAAGGTCGTTTCCTAATCCTAGTGGGACTATACTGTGGGAGACCAATTACGCTGGCTAATGTCCACGCCCCTAATTGTCCGAGACCCGACTATTTTAGAAAGGTGGTCAATCAGATAATTGATATTTCAAAAGGTCCAGTGCTCCTGGGAGGTGATTTAAACTTCCCAATCAACCCCATGTTAGACACCTCATCAGGCAGATCCTATATTAGGAATTCTCAGATAAAGGCTAATTACGTTTTCTGCGAGCAGCATATGCTCACTTCACTTATAGACTCTAGGTTATATCATACTACATGGTCGGACCATAGCATGGTTAGCTCCATTTTTTTATGGTCCTCTAGACCAGGCTTCCAGCAGCGTTGGAAACTAAATGATCAGATTCTTCTAGACCCTGTGATTACCACTGACCTGGCGGAGAAAACAACAGAATTTTTCTCTTTTAATATTCACACAGAGACATCAGCAGTCACTAATTGGGAAGCATATAAATGCTATATACGGGGAGTTATTATGGAGCACACTCATAGACAGCGTAAGCAACGTGCAGCCCATTTTACCTCATTAACCTCTGAGTTTAATATCTGTGAACAGGTGTTAAAAAGAGACCCCCAATCGCAACTTCTATTGCAGAAATAGCAAGAAGCTAGGGAAGCATTAAATCAGTATCTTATAAAGAGTGCCCACATGAGAGCTCTAACCACCAAGTCACGGTTCTTTATTGAAAGCAATAGAGCAGGACACCTGTTAGCGAGATCCCTGCGTAAGAAGAGATATAATACTTATATAACTAAGATTACCGATACTAATGGAATAGCTCATTCTAGTAACACTGCAATAGTTGACCAGTTTGCACAATACTATACTTCACTATACAATCTACCTACCGCTAACATAGAGGATAAGCTCCACCAAATAAACACTTACTTAGAGCAGACTCAGCTCCCTACACTATCTATAACTGACATTGAAGATCTAGACAGACAATTTACAGCCCAAGAGCTACTACTAGCTATCAAAGAGTTACCGCAAGGCAAGGCCCCCGGTCCGGATGTTTTTTTCCCCCAAATTTTATAGCTTATTTAAAACTCTTTTATGTCCCCACCTATTAGATATGTATACCTCTATTGATCAATGTAATCTGCTACCTTCAACGTTGTTGGAAGCCACAATTTCGGTGATACCTAAACCAGGAAAACCCCTGGATAAAGTTTCTAATTACCGCCCTATATCCTTAATCAATATCGATATTAAACTATATGCCAAATTACTAGCCACAAGAATAAGTAAATATCTCCCCTCCCTTGTGCACTCGGACCAAGTAGGTTTTATCCCGGGCAGGGAAACTAAAGAAAACACTATCAGAGTCTTACATACCCTATTAACCGCTTCTACATCTAAGACACCCCTCATACTCCTTTCTACAGATGCTGAGGAGGCCTTTGACAGGGTGGACTGGGATTTCCTTTGGTCCGCCCTGTCAAGGTTTGGATTTTCGCATACACTGATCTCCCGTATAAAAGCCCTCTATAGTAGCCCCATAGCGTATGTTAGTGCCAATAATACCCTTTCCCAGGTGATTCCTATAAGGAACGGCACCCATCAGGGGTGCCCCCTCTTGCCCCTGCTTTTTGCTCTAGTGGCGGAATAACTATAACATCCAGGGCGTCCCTTTTGGGGACTTAGTTCAGAAATGTCTGCTTTACGCGGACAATATCATATTTACATCTTGCTCTCCGCTTACTTCACTACCGGCCCTAGTGGCTGAGCTGGAGGAATACAAATTGGTTTCTAATTTCTCAGTAAATATGGAAAAATCGATGATCCTGCCATTACATATAAGCGCCGAAGAAACATGTTTTCTTACAATGCACACACCTTTTCAACTGACTAAGAAAATTAGATATCTGGGAATAGATATGTCGCCCTTGCACACTGAACTATTTTCCCTTAACTATATACCCCTTCAGGCTGAAATTGATAAAACGTTGGGGATATGGCATAAACAAAGCCAGCTCTCCTGGATGGGACGCATTAATGCATTAAAAATGAATATTATTCCTAAATTCTTATACCTTTTCCAAGTTCTCCCTTTAGATATTCCTCCACACTTTTTTATTCAACAACAAAAGAGATTTGGCCGATTTACTTGGTCACACAAAAGATCTAGAGTCACTAGAGACACCCTGTTTCTCGATAGAGAGGACGGAGGATTAAGTGCCCCTAACCTGGTTAACTACTTTAAAATGGCACACCTAGCGCGTGTTGTCGCCTGGAAGCATCCCTCCTTAGAAAAGCCCTGGGTACGGATAGAATCATATCTAGCGGGTGGGATAGATCTTGGCGATCAATGCTGGATCCCACCAAAATTGAGACCTCCTGAGGCCTGGAATAATTATTATGTAGCCTCTACATTACGAGTGTGGGATAAATTACAAATAACTGATAAATTGATATCCACCCCAGCGTCACCTCTCACCCCGTTATTAAACAACCCTCTTTTCCTAAAATCCCAAACGATCCAAACTCCTTGCATCGCAGGCACTCACTCCAATGTACCAGCACATATACTTATCCACAATGGACAGATGCGGTCTCAAGCTGATGTAGGCCAAACGTTGGGCCCTCCTTTTCAAATATGGTTTCCATACTTTCAGGTCAGGCATGCTATTTTCTCCAGCCCTTATAAAGCAGACCTCACTAGACCCATGACCCCATTTGAAACATTATGTGTGTCCCCTGCAATAACCAAATCACATATCTCCATAATCTATAAGCTACTGAGAGGCTCTTTCCCCATGAAAAAGCCAGCGTATCTTATCAAGTGGGAAAGGGAGCTAGGCACAACATTAACGGATGTCCAATGGAACCGTATTTTTAGAGATAATAAGAGGTTGTCCCTGTCACTGACATTAGTAGAGATGAACTTTAAGTTATTATCGCGGTGGTACTGGACCCCCCACAGGCTCCATAGCATTTTCCCAGGCTCTTCCTCTCTCTGTTGGAGACGCTGTGGTGAGGTGGGTACCCTCACCCATATTTGGTGGTCTTGTCCGCTCCTTAGGTCATATTGGCAGGCAATTAATGAAAGGGTTGATAAGATCCAAGGGAGACCTGTCACTTTCACACCCAGCTTGGCCCTATTGGCCGATATTCCCAAAGTCACTTGTATATATAGGAAGAAGTTATTACATATTATGCTTAACTGCGCCAGGCGCCTGATACCCAGGTTCTGGAGAAAGGATATAATACCTACATATGATATGTGGAGGAAAGAAGTAGGTCATATACTAGAGTTGGAAAAAAATACACTACACGTACATGGGCAAACAGGAATTTATTGCTGATGTGATATTTCTTTGGGAACAAAACTTATAAGGTACATAATTATGTACGGATCTAGGAGATTGAAATATGGATATTTACAATGCAATAATGTACAGTATTATCGTTGTAATCATATGGGATCCTTTTCCTTCTTTCTGTGTCCTTCTTACAGGTTGGATGTGTCAACAACAATATTGATATGGAATGTTGAGAATTTTGTTTATCTTAGTATTTGTTTTTTCTTTTCTTTGTAGTTTCATGTTATCCCCGTTGGGGAAAAAAAATTATATTCACAATAAAAGGAAATATTGAAAAAAAAAACAAAAAAAAAAAAAACTAATGTGCATTATACTTAGTTTAAGTAAATGGAAAAACATAAGAGGGAGCTATCTTTGTAGTACACCATCCATTTAGTCTGTTCAAATGCACTAGGCTGATAGGTTAACAAACACATTTTATATCATCTTAAAAAAATCTAGTTAAATGGTCAACAATGTAATGCCAAGAAGAAAATGTTAAAAGCTTCAGTAAAAACATTATGGAAAAGAGGCACCAGTTGTAAAACAACAACTGATTAATACAGATCAAGTAGGATTTGGATGGGAAGCAAAGAACTGACTACATTCTTTAATAAGTCAGCCTAGTTATAAATATGAATAGCAACCACTTGGCTTTGCTGACCTTGACTTTGGATACAAAAAAGCTCTTTGGATGGGATGAGATGGGATTTTCTTAGTGTAACAATGTAAACATTTAGCTTCACAGGCTTTGTATTAGAGACCAGTATTAAAGTGATGGTAAATCCCAGCGTTTGTGAAACACTAGGATTTACCATTGGAACAAATTAAGGGGACTTTCATTCATGAAGTATAAAATACTTCATGCAGCCAATAGCCATGCGGGCTATCCGGCTTGGTGCCAATTCGCTAAGAGGTGGAAACGTCACCTGACAGCAAAATAGTGTTCTGCTGTGGGCTGCTTGATTTGCTCAGTACGGCGAACGCTTCAAACAAATAGAGAAACTTTCAGCATGAAGTATTTTATACTTCATGATTGAAAGTCCTCTTTCTTTGTTCCAATGGTAAATCCTAGCATTTCACAAATGCTAGGATTTACCAGTACTTGGTTTTATTTCAGTCCTTCTGCTTTATTGCTAAACTGAAGTTCTAAAGCAGGCTTGTCAAACATTCATCCTCCATGATTTAGGGACACAACAAGTTTTTAGGGTATCAAAGCATCAGTACAGAGCACAGATGAGTCTGTGGGGCCTATCTATCTATCGATTGGCCGCAAATCTGCAGGGGGCGGCGTTGCACCAGCAGCTCACAAGAGAGCGTATTGCTCTCCGCATTCAGTGAGGTCTTGCGGACCTGATCCGCACTGTCGGATCAGGTCCGCAAGAACTTTGTTAAATAGGGGCCAATGAGTTTTTGTGTAGTTTGTTTTTCAAACACAAACAGCTCATTGGCCCCTTTAATATAGGCCAGCTCTTGAAGATAAATATTGGACAGATCTGGCCTATATTAAAGGGACAGTGTACACTTTCATATAAATGCATGTAATAGACACCACTATAAAGAAGAATATGCACAGACACTGATATAAAAATCTAGTATAAAACCTTTTAAAAACTTACTTAGAAGCTCCAGTTTAGCTCTAATGATGATGTTAAGCTGGGACACCCAATGAAATGGGCTGGTAAAGCAAGAAGAGCAGATACTCCCCCATCCCCTGCATATGAAAAGACCTATTAGACATCTAAAACTTTGGGGCTTGGTTTGGAGTCTTAAAATCAACACAATGTTATTTAACCCCTTAACGACCAGCGCCGCACCCTGTACGTTGCTGTAGTCCTGGGCTTTTCTCTGTCGAGATTGTGCTATTTCTGCATGCTCCACAAGTGGGGCACTACAGAAATAGATTTGCAAAGTTACTGATGCAGAGAGGGACACTCTGTGGCCCTCTCTGCATCGGACAGCAGTGGTGCCGATCGCTGGTGGGTGGGAGTGTAAATAGGGAGGCGGGTGGGCGTCCCTTTCGCTAGAGGAGGCGGGAGGAGTGGGTGGGACAGCTACGCAACGCAACACGTAAGGGAATAAAAAAAAAAGAGCCTGGGGAAGGAGTAAAAGGCAGTGAGGGGGATCCTATGTGGGATCCATTGAGAGAAAGGGATCTGGGAAGGAGAGAGGGTAGGGTAATGAGGGGGGGCAGGTACACTACATAAGTATAAATTGAGGCAAACTGGGTACTGGCAGACAGCTGCCAGTACCTAAGATGGCAGCAAATAGGTATGGGGCAGGGTTAGAGAGTTGTTTAGGGGGGATCAGGAAGGTTGGGGGTAAGGGGGCATCCTACACAGCAGAAAATATAAATATATATGTGTATATATATATATATATATATATATATATACATATAAAAAGCGGCCTTTTATTTTAGTACTGGCAGACTTTCTGCCACTACTTAAGATGGGGGTGACCATTGTGGGGTGGGGGAGTGAAGAAAGCTGTTTGAGAGGGATTAGGGGGTGGGATGTGTCAGGTGGGAGGGTAACCTATACACTAAAGCTAAAATTAAGTGTGGTGCGCAGCAGCATTTAGCGGCCTTCTAATTACCAAAAAGCAATGCAAAACTATATATGTCTGCCATTTCTGAACAAAGGGGATCCCAGAGAAGCATTTGCAACCATTTGTGCCATGATTGCACAAGCTGTTTGTAAATAATTTCAGTGAGAAACTTAAAGTTAACAATTTTGTTTATTTGATCGCATTTGGCTGTGAAATGGTGGCATGAAATATACCAAAATGGGCCTAGATCAATACTTTGGGTTGTCTACTAAAAACAAAATATTAGGTAAATATATATAAAAAAGGCTGTATTTCTGTTTAAATGTAGTGATGGCAAAAATGCTAAAAATGCTTCAGTCTTTTTGGGAAGTTTTTGTCTGAAATGCCCGGTCCTTAAAGGGACACTGTACCCAAAAATTTTCTTTCGTGATTCAGATTGAGCATGAAATTTTAAGCAACTTTCTAATTTACTCCTATTATCAAATTTTCTCCATTCTCTTGGTATCTTTATTTGAAATGCAAGAATGTAAGTTTAGATGCCGGCCCATTTTTGGTGAACAACCTGGGTTGTCCTTGCTGATTGGTGGATAAATTCATCCACCAATAAAAAAGTGCTGTCCAGAGTACTGAAACAAAAAAAAAAGCTTAGATGCCTTCTTTTTCAAATAATGATAGCAAGAGAATGAAGAAAAATTGATAATAGGAGTAAATTAGAAAGTTGCTTAAAATTGCATGCTCTTTCTGAATTACAAAAGAAAAAATTGGGGTTCAGTGTCCCTTTAAGGGGTTAAAAATAAGCAAAACTATACATTTTTACAAAAACACACCCAGATGGGCTATATAAATAAGATCTACAAAACATTTATGAAAAGAAAAATCTAGTTTTCAATGTCCCTTTAAAATATGCAGCTGAGAAGAGTTCTTCTGGTCGCTAACAATTTACATATAAATTGAAGGACTGAGGAAATAGTGAAAATATTATTATGCCCCTTTTATGCTAGGTAAAGAGTAGATAACATCAATTTAAGAATTTATTTAATACTGGTATTTTGTTGTTAAAAGGACGCTATACACTAGATCTTTCTTTGCATAAATGTTTTGTAGATGATCCATTTATTCCGGACAGAGAGTTCAGCATGCTAAGGCACTGTGGCTGAGCTCTTTAGTAACCCAAGGCTTGCAGGTTCGAACCCCGGCGAGGTCCAATCAGCCTTTCATCCTTCCGAGGTTGATAAAATGGGCAGCGCCTTGAGACCCTTACGGGTGATTAGCCGCGCTTTACAAGTACACAATACATACATTAATATAGACCATCTGGCACATTTATATAGCCCATCTGGGTGTGTTTTTGTAAATATCAGTGATGTGCAGTCACTAGAGGCAGATGAGGCAGTGCTTCACCTCTCATATGGGCAAAAATAAATATATTTTTTTTATTGGCTTTAAAAAAATAAAAAAATTGCTATTTTTTTTCCCCAGCATTTTTTTTTTTTCACAGCTACATGTTGAGCAATGGAGAGGCACAAGCAGGTCTGCCCACCATTACACAACATGCTGCGCCATCTACTGGATGAAAGTGGTTAAGATCATTGCATGGCCCATTATCTGCTTATTTGAGGCAGTCCCATTTGGGCTGACCCAATCCAGTGAGAGGCATTAGTAAGTGGAATTTAGGGTTGGGGCTGGATGTTAAATCATATAAAACAAAACAAAAACGGAAAAAAAACAACTTCCATTTAGTTCGTTGCTGTCCTGTGAAGCTGACAGCTTTGCTAAAGTGAAAAAGAGAGTTGTGTTCTTCCCCTCTAAGTGCAGTGGAATGTTCCACTGTCACTTCCTGAATCCTTACAGAGCAGGAAAGGGAGAGAGGCAGAGAGAGCAGTGTTTCATTCATATTTTATTGTAGTAAGTGCTGCAGCTGTAGATTTTACTGAAATGGATTCTGTTAGTGAAAATGATAATTTAATGAATGTGGTTTAGTGTTTTTGTTGAATTGTGTTCAGATACAGCTCATTAACAGGGGGGGACAGTAAGTGAGCATAACCCAATACTTACAGGAAGTCAAAGGGTCAATTCAAATTTAAATCCATAATTTAAAACCCAGAGTTTGACGTTAAGTGTGCAGTGTCCACATTATTTAAATTAAAGTTTTTGATATTAAATATTGCTAAGCCTCCCTTTTTCATGGTTATTTGATTTAATTAGGTACAAACTCCATATATGTTATGTCTGTTTAGTCAGAGGATGCAGAATTTATTTTTATTTTCCCTGTGTCTCCATTTATTTAAAGACTGCTGTTAACTTGTAATTCACAAATCAATTGAAAGCTGTTGCATTGTGTTTTTAATATGTGCTGCTTTTATACAAGTTTATATTAATAAAAAGGAGATAATGAGTCATTTAAAAAATATATGTAATTATTGCAGTTAAATGTTTTTAGAAATAATGCCACTGTAAAGTAACTGGTTAAACACATAGTCAAAGGGAGACATTTAACATTAAACTTTCATGATTGAGGTAGAGCATGCTATTTTAATAGACTTTTCTAGTTATTTATATTTTGAGAATTAGCATCAACTGTTACTGGCCCCATGTCAGCAAATCAAATTAGTTTTTGAAAGGAACATGAAAGTCATAATTACATTTCCATCATTCAGATAGAAATTGCACACAAAAAAACAAAAACACTTTCTATTTTACTTTTATTATTATGTACTTCATACTTTTGGTGTCCTTTGTTAAAGAGCATACATAAGTGGGATGTGCACGTGCATATGAACACCATATTGCAGCAGCTGTGTTGGCAGTATTGATAACTTTGTGTAAAACTTGTATGGTAAATTATTTCTATTTTTACAATACAGTAGTGAGTAGAGAAGAGATTGTGTATCATTCTAATTGCTTAGTAACTGGCACTGTGCCACAGAATTCTGTGAGTGTGTATGTGAGCAGAGTGTGTGTGGGTGTCAGTGAGCAGAGTATATGTGCTTTATTCTCCAGGTAATCAACACATTTCCGATGAGCTGGTGCTTTAGTGCATTGCTTCTCAACAATGGTCCTCAAGTACCCCCAACAGGCCAGGTTTTCATTATAGCTGAATCAGTGCACAGGTGAAGTAATCAGCTGATCAGTAACTCAGTGGTTACTAACTTGCTCTCACCCATCACCTGATTATGTCACCTGTGCACTGGTTCAGCTATCATTTAAACCTGCCCTGTTGGGGGTACTTGCGGCCCTCTGTACATGTGTTTCTCCGGCGTATCATATCTAGTGCCTCACCAGCCTCTGACCTCACTGCACATCACTGGTAAATATGTATAGTTTTGCTTATTTTTCAACAACATTGTGCTAACCAAGCCTCAAAATATCAGATGTAGACCCAGGTCTGGAGAGTCCTGCGGCTCTTGTTTGTATAATCTGACTTTTCATATGCAAGGGAGGGGGGAGTGTCTACTCTTCCTGATTTCCAAGCCCTTTTCAAAGGGTGTCCCAGTCTAACCTCATCAACAGTGCTAAACTGGGAGCTTTTAAGTAAGTTTTTAAAAGGTTTTTATACTGGAATTTTACATCAGTATCTGAGCATATTCTTCTTTATAGTAGTGTCTATTACATGCAGTTATATGAAAATTGGTGTACAGTCACTGTTTCTTTAAAAAAGGGTATGCCAGAATCTATTATTCGTTAGATGGGACGCTCCTGGGGATCTTGCTTTCTTACTGCTGGTTTGGTCATTTAAAGAGAATGTTCACAGTTTGTGCTCAACCACTATACGATGTATGTCTTTAAAAGGCAATCATTTTCAAATTAAAGGGACATAAAAGTGCAAAAAGAAATGATCTAATTAGAAGTTTGAATTAGTGCACTATTGCTTGCACATGTCTATTGCTTATCCTCTGCAAAAATATAGGGGCATATTTATCAAGCTCCGTATGAAGCTTGAAGCCCTGTGAAGGTTCGCCAGAAACACAAGTTATGAAGCAGGGATCTAAAGACCGCTACTCCATAACCTGTCCACCTGCTGTGAGGCGGCGGACAGACATCGCCGTAAATCAACCCGATCCAATACGATCGGGTTGATTGACACCCCCTGCTAGTGGCTGCAAATCTGCAGGGGGCGGCATTGCACGAGCAGTTCACAAGAACTGTTGGTGCAATGATAAATGCTGACAGCGTATGCTGTCGGCATTTATCGATGTGCGGCGGACATGATCCGCAATATCGGAACAAAAAGGCTGCATAAAGTCAGATAGCTGAACACATCTGGGGAGCCAATGACAATAGACATCTAGGTATGCTTTTCAAAGGAAACCAAGAGAAAAGCAATATGATGATAGAGGTCAATTGAAAAGTCTCTTAAAGGGAGATTAAATCCAAAATGATTCAGTTAGAGAATGAAATTGTAAGCAACTTTACAATGTATTTCTATTTGTTTCTTTTTTGTATCCTTTGTTGAAAAGAATGCCTAGGTAGGCTCAGAAGCTGCTAATTGGTGGCTGAACATACATGCCTTTTTTTCATTGGCTTTCAGCTAGTTCACAGTAGTGCAAAGCTGCTTATTCAATGAAGGATACCAAAAGAATGAAATATAATAGATAACAGAAGTAAATTGGAAATTTGTTTAAAATGGTATGCTCTATCTGAATCATGAAAGTAAAAAATGTGGGTTTCATGTACCTTTAAAATTGCGTGCATAGACTTAAAGGGACAGTCTACTCCAGAATTTTTATTGTTTAAAAAGATAGGTAATCCCTTTATTACCCATTCCCCAATTTGACTTAACCAACACTGTTATATTAATATACTTTTTACCTCTGTGATTACCTTGTATCTAAGCCTCTGCAGACTGCCCCTTATTTCAGTTCTTTTGACAGACTTGCATTTTAGCCAATCAGTGCCGACTCCTAGGTAACTCCACAGGAGTGAGCAAAATGTTATATATATGGCACAAATGAACTAGCACTGTCTAGCTGTAAAAAACTGTCAAAATGCACTGATATTAGAGACGACCTTCAAGGGCTTAGAAATTTGTATATGAGTCTACCTAGGTTTAGTTTTCAACAAAGAATACCAAGAGAACAAAGCAAATTTGATGATAAAAGTAAATTGGAAAGTTGTTTAAAATTATATCTCTTATCTAAATCATTTTGACTAGGCTGTCCCTGCATTTTGAAACAGAGGATATTGATCTATCTCTTAGTTATTAGACCTTTGTGCATAGACATATTGTGATCATTTTATAAAGCTGAAACCTCTACAGTTTGAATTTTAAGCCATATACATTTTAGATGTGTGCCCCTTTTCCCAATCATATTACAGTTCCTTCATTTCTGACCTATAAGTTGTTCATGACAGATCTCAGATTGAATGAGGCATAAAATACCTGCAATTTGTAGTATTATTTTCAATAGGATATATTGCCCTGCAAAAGACTGTGTCACAGTCATCTAAGTGACTAATTGGCCTTACAATGCATTGAGGAAAATGAGAGCATAATGTGTTAGTGGGAGGAAAAACATGATAAAAGTATTTCATTTCCTTTGTAGCAATTAAGTGATTAGGAGGAGTAAGATATAATATGTGGGTGGTTATTTGTCATCCTTTGAATTCTTAGGGAATCTTAGCTGAGCGGAGACCCTCGTGGTTCCCATACATTTTAGTAACTGTAAATAAATTAAATGTAATCATTGATTGAAACTCCACACTAGTGAGGCATCACACTACATTATATATTAATGACAAGTAAGTAGCCCTGTTTGATTCTATGTTTTTTTGTTTTGTTTATTTGTTTATGAGAATTCTACTTCCATTAAATGGATATTAATGATATTTTATCCATAGTTAATATATAAATGAACATTTAAATTACATGTTCGAGAAGTACTTATAACTGTCACTTTGGTACTGATTTGCAAAACTAATGCAAAACCCTTGTGCAAATCTTTTGTCTTGCCACCCTTAATTGTGGTCAGGTGGGGCTAGCTATTACCGATTATGCCTGCTGCTCTAAACTATCCCATTGCTGATTTGAAGGGACAGTCTACTCCTGAATTTTTATTGTTCAAAAGATAGATAATCCCTTTATTACCCATTCCCCAGTTTTGCATAACTAACACGGTTATATTAATATACTTTTTACCTCTGTGATTACCTTGTATCTAAGCCTCTGCAGACTGCCCCTTACTTCAGTTCTTTTGAGAGACTTGCATTTTAGCCAATTAGTGCTGACTCATAAATAACTCCACAGGAGTGAGAACAATGTTATCTATATGGCACACACGAACTAGCGCTGTCTATCTGTGAAAAACTGTCAAAAAGCACTGAGATAAAGCGGCCTTCAAGGGCTTAGAAATTATCATATAAGCCTACCTAGGTTTAGCTTTTCAACAAAGAATACCAAAAGAACAAAGCAAATTTGATTATAAAAGTAAATTGGAAAGTTCTTTAAAATTGCATGCCCTATCTGAATCATTAAAGTTTAACCCCTTAATGACCACAGCACTTTTCCATTTTCTGTCCGTTTGGGACCAAGGCTATTTTTACATTTCTGCAGTGTTTGTGTTTAGCTGTAATTTTCCCCTTACTCATTTAATGTACCCACACATATTATATACCGTTTTTCTCGCCATTAAATGGACTTTCAAAATATACCATTATTTTCATCATATCTTATAATTTACTATAAAAAAAATTATAAAATATGAGGAAAAAATGGAAAAAAACACACTTTTTCTAACTTTGACCCCCAAAATCTGTTATACATCTACAACCACCAAAAAAAACATATGCTAAATAGTTTCTAAATTTTGTCCTGAGTTTAGAAACACCCAATGTTTACATGTTCTTTGCTTTTTTTGCAAGTTATAGGGCCATAAATACAAGTAGCACTTTGCTATTTCCAAACCACTTTTTTTCAGAATTAGCGATAGTTATATTGGGACACTGATATCTTTCAGGAATCCCTGAATATCCATTGACATGTATATATTTTTTTTTAGAAGACATCCCAAAGTATTGATCTAGGCCCATTTTGGTATATTTCATGCCACCATTTCACCGCCAAATGCGATCAAATAAAAAAAAATTGTTCACTTTTTCACAATTTTTTTCACAAACTTTAGGTTTCTCACTGAAATTATTTACAAAAAACTTATGCAATTATAGCATACATGGTTGTAAATGCTTCTCTGGGATCCCCTTTGTTCATAAATAGCAGACATATATGGCTTTGGTTTTGCTTTTTACTAATTAGAAGGCTGCTAAATGCGACTGCGCTCCACACGTGTATTATGCCCAGCAGTGAAGGGGTTAATTAGGGAGCATGTAGGGAGCTTCTAGGGTTAATTTTAGCTTCAGTGTAGTGTAGTAGACAACCCCAAGTATTGATCTAGGCCCATTTTGGTATATTTCATGCCACCATTTCACCGCCAAATGCAATCAAATTAAAAAAAACGCTAAATTTTTCACAATTTTAGGTTTCTCACTAAAATTATTTACAAACAGCATGTGCAATTATGGCACAAATGGTTGTAAATGGTTCTCTGGGATCCCCTTTGTTCAGAAATAACAGACATATATGACTTTGGCATTGCTTTTTGGTAATTAGAAGGCCGCTAAGTGCTGCTGCGCATCACACGTGTATTATGGCTAGCAGTGAAGGGGTTAATTAGGTAGTTTGTAGGGAGCTTGCAGGGTTAATTTTAGCTTTAGTGTAGAGATCAGACTCCCACCTGACACATCAGACCCCCTGATCCCTCCCAAACAGCTCCCTTCCCTCCCCCACCCCACAATTGTCCCCGCCATCTTAAGTACTGGCAGAAAGTCTGCCAGTACTAAAATAAAAGTGTTTTTTTTTAAAAAAAAAAAAAAATATACATTTCAGCATATTTACATATGCTAGTTTGTAGGATCCCCCCTTAGCCCCCAACCTCCCTGATCCCCCCCAAAACAGCTCTCTAACCCCCCCTCTGCCTTATTGGGGGCCATCTTGGGTACTGGCAGCTGTCTGCCAGTACCCAGTTTGCAAGAAAAATGTTTTTTTTTTAATGATTATGTTATTTTTCTGTAGTGTAGCTTCCCCCCCCCCCCACAGACCAATCCCCCACCCCCTGATTAAGGTATTTTATATAGATTAACACTATTTTTTATTAACTTAAACTTAAATTAAACTTTTGATACAAACTTTTTTTCTGTAGTGTAGCGGTTCCCACCTGCTCCCTCCCCATGCACGCGCCCGCCCCCGCCCTCCCGTGCACGCGCGAACCGGCTCCCACCCACCAACGAATTTAGCCGGTGATTGCTAAAAAAGGTTATTGCAGGATGCCTCAATATCGAGGCATCACTGCAATAACCGGAAAGCAACTGGAAGCGAGCAGGATCGCTTCCAGCTGCTTTCCAGACCAAGGACGTACGCCACACGTCCTCGGTCATTAAGTGTATTTTTTTTGAGGACGTGTGGCGTACGTCCTTGGTCGTTAAGGGGTTAAAGGGACACTAAACCCATTTTTTTTTCTTTAACGATTCGGATAGAGCATGAAATTTTAAACAACTATCTAATTTACTCCTATTATCAATTTTTCTTCGTTCTCTTGCTATCTTTATTTAGAAAGCAGGAATGTAAAGCTTCAGAGCCAGACCCTTTTTGGTTGAGAACCTGGGTTATGCTAGCTTATTGGTTTGCTAAATGTAGCCACCAACAAGAAAGCTCTATTCAGGGTGCTGAATCAAAAATGGGTTGGCTCCTAAGCTTTAAATTCCTTCTTTTTAAATAAAGATAGCAAGAGAACGAAGAAAAATTGATAGTAGGAATAAATTAGAAAGTTGTTTAACATAACATGATCTATCTGAATCATTAAATAAAAAATTGGGGGTTAGTATCCCTTTAAGTGTGACTAGACTGTCCCTTTAAGCAATTTGCTGCATTTTGAAGAAAATCTAGTTCACAGTTTCCTTTTTGGTCTCTTTAGGGCACATGGGACAAACACAATGTTTACAACTAAGCAAGAAGTGGTTAATCTCCCCTTAAAGTCAGATTTATATTATAATATACGCTGCTGGGACAGTGTGAAACAATCTTACAATGATGTAAAATAGGCCTGATTCCAACTCCAAAGAGAAACTTAAACATTCTTATCTATCAAGAGTAAGGTGGTGATGGCTTGTTTGTTTAATGGGCAGCTCTTGTGCCCTACCTACACTGTGTCCATGTTCAAGCTGACAAGAGGGGTGTGTGGCACCTATACATTACCCATCCATCTCAAAGATCAGCAGCTTCTTGGCAAGAGACAAGTTTGCCTTGGAATTGCCATGTCACGTACAAATGTTTGTCCAAACCTACATGCCAAAAAAAAACATATGGTAGTAGCTAATTTATTTTACATTTACTATTCCACTTCTATTAATCTGTATCAATTATTTTTTATCATCTCATGAGAACTGTGATTTAACTTAATAATTGTCCCCAACACAGTGATCACTTAATAGTCACCTGATATCACAGTGATCACTTGTGAGTTGGTGCAGATGTGAGGATATCAGCAGGGGAATATGTAGAGGACCATGATACTCCTCACCATTCTCATAACATATGTTGAAGATCAGATCCTGTTCCCACCACCAGTGCAACAAATATATAACAATAGGCTAAGTCTACAAGGTATTTATTATGTAAAATGGGAACTTGTGCCACAATGTATTATCTTTGGTGAAGATATGGGTTCATTAGACATGCTTTAATGCAACCACCTTCTTGTGTTTAAACACCTAACCACTCATAGAGAGCTCTTATGACTCTTTATTTTATACAAGGGAGCTTTATAAGGTTTAATATTTTGGTTAAATAATCTATTGCATCCCAGAGGTACATACATAACATTTTTTTTAAAAGTAAAGATTGAATTCCCCTACAAGACATAGAAGGGAGCAGATAGGGTTTTCAGAACAACCTACTCACCTCTTTGAAATAAATCCCTGGTATCTAGAAGGGCAAGTGATTGTCACTGCATGCTTCCCAAAGTGATTCCAGAAAGGGTCTCAATAAGAACAACCTTATTGTACATAAAGCCACCTTTAATTCCTTTCTTTGGTTTTGATGATTTATTTACTTTTCACTTTTTAAAAAGATGATTTATTGAACACAATTTGATGGCTTACAAAGTTTGATACAGTTGGCAAACAATACTTCATACATTGAGGAGAGTAATATAGGACCTGTAAGATCACTTATTATATCATGTTACACAAAAAGGTGTAAAATAATGTTAAAAAGATCATGATACATGATAACAAAAAGGAATATAGTCAGTTCCAAATGGTCCACATTGCAATATTCCAAAGGAAGAATAAATGTGCTTCAGAGTTCTTCCAATACAATGAACTCTTGTGGCAATTAAATAGTTCTGCTGTTAAGTAGTAGGCCAACTCAACTTGCCTTATCTTATAATTTAAAGTTTCACATTGGTAGTTGTAAATAGGTTACAATTTATTTCTGATTCAGGTTAGTAACAATAGTGTAATCAGAAACGTTTGAAGTATGACTTGTTAGGCTTAGATTAGGAAATGTGGTTAACATTTTAGTTTGCAATTCAATTTTATTGGTGGGTTGAAAAGGAAGAAAGTCAGGTCTAAAGGGATCTTGCTATTACATGTAGAATGTATGTGCTTCAGATGCCCTGGCCAGAAGATTGTACATCCAGGCAGGACCACCATATGTGGTACATTGTACCCCACTCACCACATCCTCTCCAACAAAGGTTTGCTGCCCCAATTAATATGTATTTGAGATGTTGTAATGTCAGACACCAACAAGTCAACGGTTTCTATTTAGTTTCAATGACTTTAGTGGATATAGCTGGTTTGGGTGTAGAGAAGACAATTTGGTACCAGTCCTTTGGTAATGGGTTAGACATCTCCTAAACTGATTTAACTGCTGGTATAGAAACCATAGACAAAATAAATTGTCTCCCAAACTTTGGATTGATTGCCTTTGTTTAAGTTGTGCATTATTAAGAAAGCTATAGGCACAGATAATGTAGTATATATATATCAGAAATATTTTGGGAAAAATTGAAGACTCCCACAGGAAAGTTTGTGTTGTAGATGATTTCTTTTTGTTTAAATTTAACCACTAATTTTTTTTATTTATTTTTTATAATTTTTATTGAGGTAGCAATGACATACATAAACAACATCTTATACTGTCATGGCAACACACCTATATACATACATCAAGTCTCATGCATCTAATACATAGGCATGACTTAAAGACCATAAGCAATACGAGGTCCTAAACAATAGGAAGTACAATAGACCATGAGCGGTACCTCTTTTTATATATAGACATTTTAACATGGACAAGAAATAACTTAACAAGTAATCATAAGACCTAGCTTTCATAAAAGGACTCTGAAAGGAGAGAAGTAAGTCTTTGTGTGTCCACAACATAGACAGCAGAACATAAGCCAGTGATTCTTAACACAGAAGAAATACTGTTAGACACCTGGTTCTTAATCTACCCTCAGAGTGTTGGGAGGCTTAGAACATTTCTTAAATTACCCATCGTAATAACATACAGGTGATTATGGTTAGAATAAGTGTTGTACGCTATACCACACAACCCCCTAAGATATGCAAAAATTAATATAAAACATACCCTAGCTGGACATTAGTGGCAACTCTTGACCCCAAACTTTGAAAATACATATGGGGTAAATGTTGGTGTATTTATCAGCTGGGCCCCTCTGGGACCCCACACACTCATACATTTCTATATTCTCCTGGACCTCAATAATACACTTACAGATACAATTAAAAGGGAGCAGGTTTATATCTATAGTAAGGGGAAAACTAACTGGGAAGGGCCACTTTTGGACCCTATATAGATTCTAGGGACCCCTTCTAACTTTTAAATAACCCATAATGTAAGGAACTTCCAAATAGAATAACATGGCTCCTCATAGTCCACCTCTATTGAGGTTATATAGGGTGGGCATTATATGGGGTTATAAGAATTATATATTTGCTCTCTATTAGGGTATTATATTAACACATCTAAAAGCAACCCTGGCCACTATTAGGCCTCCAAAGAACCAAATAATACTACTTTAACCTTTTTCTAAATACCGTCCTACAAATGACATTCATGAATAGGATTCTTTATCTTATACCGGCTCTTTCTGGGCTTCTAAGGATAGTAAAACATGTTTATAAACAGTATGCATCTCTACATTAAGACATACACATACAGCATTTAGTTCTCTGGTAAACCATATAAGTGGTGTATTTTCTATTAGAGTCTTATATCAACCCATTTAAGCATGTTTATCTCCCAAAAATAAGAAGACCCAGATATTTTAACAAAGGTAGGAAGTGTATAAGTTGCACTAGCCACTATTATAAGGAAACACTCCTATATATGAGCCATCCATGTTTTAGTGATAAATAGCGCCCTACTGAGGCTTGTAAGGGGCAATTAGATACAGGTTATTATGCATATTATAATGAAAAATAGCCCATTACTCAAGCCTATAAGAGGCAAATAAATACAGGCTATTATACATATTTTGAGGCTTAGAAAAATGTATCAAACTGTATAGTATTTGTTCAGATCTGACTGTTAAAAATAAATTAAAATAAACTACTATCAGGAGGAAATCTTGTCCGAAACTAAGGTCAGAGATTTCACAAATCAGCATGGATATACATGTAAAACTAATCAACAGCAGTGACAATTAAATAGCATCTAGAAGCTTAACAAGGAAAACCAGACTGGCATGCCAGCCGTAAAAAACAAATTATATCCAGTATTTTATAAGTCCATAGGTAAATATAGCTGATGAGTCCACGTGGGGGATATGTACCAGCAAAAAGAAAGAAAAAGGAAAAATATGTAGATATAGGGGGCTATAGGAGGGTTGTATATCCCATAAACAACTTTTCAGACCGGAGTCATCATAAGCATGGGCACAGAGAGACCCCAAGAAGACAAAGGGTTATAACACAGACATCTCACCCAATACCCATTCTAAGAACATAAGCCGAATCTCTTGGGCCACCAGCCACATACTGGTCTTACTGCCCCGGGTGTTTGAAGATCGTTACCCAATGTTCCCAATCTGGGGTCTTTAACAGCTCACTTTGGAGTTGCATCTTTTGGGCACTCGCGCCCACCTTCTCCCGTTTCTGTAATGGGTCTGGATACCACTCAGGGGAGCCGGCCACACTACCCTCCACATCAGAAAGATTCAACTTCACTGCAATCCATTGCTCACTAAACTCCCAAAGCAGATTAACTTTTTCTGTTGCAGCATCTAGCTTCTGCATCACAAGAGGCCCGTCACTCTGCTTCCCTAGACTCTCCTTGTAGAATTCCCCTTCCAAGATCGTTGAGGACGTCTCCAGCAACTCAGGAACAGGGGAAGTCTGAATATCCCTCCGCTCTACTGTATGATCCGTAGGAGTCCGCTGGTGCCCCACTGCCTGCCACCTCTGTTCACTTAACCTCTCTGGTGATGTTTCATACAGTACTATAGGCCTCACTCTATTTGGCCTCACAAGGTCTCTTTCTTCCTCCACCATTAGAATAAGGGTATCCAGCCGATGGCACAAGTCGCGCTCCAAATCTGCAAAAAGATCTTTCAAAGCATTGTAGATTTCCTCCATTATTGTCAAATATAGCAATTCCAAAACAACTGCTGCACCCGGCGTACCGGGGGGGGGTATCAGGATCTCAATACTAGGCCATCGCATAAGGTCCTGATGGTCTGGAACAGGTCTCTAGGGTCACTCATTCGACAATATTATATCTGTCAGGATTAGTAGTCTATGGCATATTTAGACTCTCTTTTTCTTAAGAGTAGATGGGTTTGCATATCTAGGATATGCGGTGGATATCCTCATAATTTCCTAGAGCTTCTGTTATTGCGGCCATACTCGGTGGCTGCCCCGACACGCCCCAACCACTAATATTTTAATAAAAATAATTATACACCATATTTTTTGGGACAGAACTTTTCAAAATCTTATTTGTCATAGTCACCTTTATTACACACAAAAGACAGAATGACCAAAAAACATTGAGTACCTTTGTTATCATTGTGAGCATACAAATAATTAATTTAATGTGACATTGAGTGAAATTGCTTCCACCTTATGATTCATATTGCTGAATTTAAAATGTGAGTCTAAAACTTTCTCAATAATTAAATAATAATAATTAGAGACATATTTCATGCCTTTAGTATAATGTCCAAATAGGTTAGAGAAAAAGAAAGAATACAGCTCCTATACAGCCTTTTTAAAATTATCCATCAGAAAGTCTTTTTCTGCACCATGAGGCGCTCTTCTTAGTTTTATTTATAGAACCACCTCCTAAGCCCAATCCTTTGGAAGAAGAGTCGACTCCTGAATCCAGCAAATACACCTTAAAGTTTTACAAGGACTTTAACATTGTTCTTTTGAATATTACACATACATATTTTCTTTATTATTTATAATCTTTATTAATTGTATTTATAATTTTATTTTTGTTTTGTCTTATTTTATTATATACTAGTCCTAAAGCCCTTGTACACAGGCCATATTTTGCAGTACAGCGGTTCCACCCCTTGCTCTCTCTCTATCCCCCCTCTCTTTTGCTCTCTCTGCCCCTCTCTTTTGCTCTCTCTCTATCCCCCCTCTCTTTTGCTCTCTCTGCCCCCTATCTTTTGCTCTCTCTCTCTATCCCCCCTCTCTTTTGCTCTCTCTGCCCCCTATGTTTTGCTCTCTCTCTATCCCCCCTCTCTTTTGCTCTCTCTGCCACCTCTCTTTTGCTCTCTCTCCCCCTCTCTTCTGCTCTCTCTCTCCCTCCTTCTCTCTATTTTGCTCTCTCTCTCCCCCTCTCTTTTGCTCTCTCTCTCCCTCTCTTTTGCTTTCTCTCCCCCTCTCTATTGCTCTCTTTATCCCCCTATTTTGCTCTCTCTCTCCCTTTCTTTTGCTCTCCCCCTCTCTTTTGCTGTCTCTCTCCCCCTCTCTTTTGCTCTTTCTCTCCCCCTCTCTTTTGCTCTCTCTATTCCCCTCTCTTTTGCTCTCTCTATCCCGCTCTCTTTTGCAATCTCTATCCCCCCTCTTTTGTTCACTCTATCCCCCTCTCTTTTGCTCTCTCTATCCCCCCTCTTTTGCTCTCTCTCTCTCCCTCCTCTTTTGCTCTCTCTCTCTCCCCCCTTTCTTTTGCTCCCCCCCCTTTGTTGCTGTCTCTCTCCCCCTCACTGTTGCTCTTTCTGTCCCCCTCTCTTTTGCTCTCTCTATCCCCCTCTCTTTTGTTCTATCCCCCTCTCTTTTGCTCTCTCTATTCCCCCTATTTTGCTCTCTCTCTCCCGCCTTTCTTTTGCTCTCTCCCCCCTCTTTTGCTGACTCTCTCCTTCTATTTTGTGCTCTCTATCCCCCCTCTTTTGCTCTCTCTATCCCCCCTCTTTTGCAATCTCTCTCTCATCCCTCTCTTTTGCTCTCTCTCCCCCCTCTTTTGCTCTCTCTCTCCCCCCTCTCTTTTGCTATTTTCCCCCTCTCTTTTGCTCTCTCCCCCCTCTCTTTTGATCTCTCTATCCCCCCTCTTTTGCTCTCTCTATCCCCCCTCTTTTGCTCTCTACCCCCCTCTTTTGCTCTCTCTCCCCTTTCTTTTGCTCTCTTTCCCCCTCTCTTTTGCTGTCTCTCTCCCCCCCTCTCTTTTTCTCTCTCTCTCCTCCCTCTCTTATGCTCTCTCTCTTCCCCTCTCTTTTGCTCTCTCTCTCTCCCCTGTCTTTTGCCCTCTCTCTCTCTCTCTCTCTCCCCCCCCCCCTCTCTTACTCTCTCTTTTGCGCTGTCAGGGTGCCAGGAATCAGACTGAGACGAGAAGTGCAAAAATAATCACACCTTTATTAATAGCAAAAAATTATAAAAAGTCCACAAAACAAATAACAAGCCAGGAATCAAAACCAGAGCTGGTAGTCAGATGAGCCGAGTCAGGAGCCAAAGCGAATAGTCAGACGAGACGAGTCAGGAGCCAAAGCGAGTAGTCAGACGAGCCGGAATCAGGAACAAGGAGAACAGCAGAGTCAGGAACAAGCCAGGGATCAGGAACCAGGAGGGACATCAGACAGCCAGGTAATACACAGGAGCTCTCATAAACAGGTCTGAGACAACGCAAGGGCAAAGCATACTGAACAGAGGCCCTTTAAATAATAAGTGATGACATCACAATTCTGAGACTGCATCCTGTCTCACACTGATGATGAACACCAGTCTGGCCATAAAAGGAAGTGCAGGAAATGAGCAGCATCACACAGTATGCACCAGAGTCAACAAGAGAGGTGAGTAAAATGGCTGTCAGCAGCACATGGCAAACAAAGGAGAGAAAAAACACTGACAGTACCCTCCCCTCAATGACCCCTCCCCGCGGGAGGACAAAAGGCTTACTGGGGAAACGGGCATGGAAGGCACAGAGAAGGGCGGGAGCATGAACATCAGAGGAGAGAACCCATGAACGCTCCTCTGGACCGTAGCCCCTCCAGTGAACCAAATACTGTACGCGGCCCCTGGACATATGAGAGTCAATAATGCTGCTGACCTCATACTCCTCATGGTTGTCAACAAAGATAGGACGGGGACGAGGCAACACAGTGGTAAACCGATTACAAACCAATGGTTTCAAGAGGGAGACATGAAAAACATTGGAGATGCGCATTGCAGGAGGAAGGTCAAGAGCGTAGGCCACAGGATTGACCCGTCGGAGTATTCGAAAAGGACCAATATAACGGGGAGCCAGTTTATTGGAAGGCACACATAGGTTCAAGTTGCGGGAGGACAGCCAAACTCTCTCACCAACCTGGTAGGAAGGCGCGAACAGACGCCTACGATCGGCCTGGAACTTTTGGCGCTGCATAGAACGATGAAGGCAATCCTGAATCTTCACCCACGTGGAACGGAGTTGCCGGAGATGCTCCTCCAAAGCGGAATACCCTGAGACATGAATGAATCGGGCAACAAGGATGGTTGAATCCCATAATTCGCCATGAACGGGGATAACTTGGAGGAAGCATTAATAGCACTATAACGAGCAAACTCTACCCAAGGTAACAGCTCGGACCAATTATTGTGGTGATCTGCAACATAGCAAAGGAGGAACTGTTCCAGAGCCCCATTGGATTGAGGGTGATATGCCGAGGAGAAGGAAAGCTGGATCCCCATTTGAGCACAAAAATAACGCCAAAATCTGGAGACAAACTGGCTACCCCGGTCTGACACTATCTCCTTGGGTAACCCAGGTAAACAGAAGACCTCCCGGGCAAAATTGAAGCAAGCTCCTGAGCTGTAGGCAACTTCTTCAAGGGAATGCAATGTGACATTTTAGAAAAACGGTCAACCACCATAAGGATAACAGTATTGCCATTGGAAACAGGGAGCTCGACAATGAAGTCCACGGAAAGATGTGTCCAAGGACACTCACCATTAACAATAGGTTGAAGAAGACCCACAGGGTTGAGCAGTCTTATTCTATGCACAAACTGAGCAGGAGGCAACATACGCAGCAACATCAGAACAAAGACCTGGCCACCAGAATTGTCGAGTAACAGACCAAATAATTTGGTTCTTGCCTGGGTGACCTGCGGCTTTAGGATAGTGGTAAGTGTGCAAAAGTTTAGTTCGAAGATTCTCAGGAACAAAACACTTACCACTAGGTTTCTCAGGAGGTGCCTTGGTTTGTGCAGCCAGGATCTCCTCCCCCAAGGGAGAAGTCAAATTAGTACATATGGTAGCCAAAATATGGTACAGAGGTATAACTGGAGTAGGTACAGACTCCTCCTTGGACAGAGGCGAATAATGTTGAGAGAGGGCATCAGCCCTAACATTCTTACTACCAGGCAGGTAGGAGACCACATAATTAAACCAAGACAAAAATAGCACCCATCTGGCCTGTCGGGGCGACAAACGTTTTGCTACATATAGATAAGTTAAATTCTTGTGGTCAGTAAGAATGAACACTGGCACGCTAGTACCCTCGAGGAGATGCCTCCATTCCTTGAGTGCCAAAATTATGGCCAGTTATTCCCTGTGGCCAATTTCATAATTGCACTCCGCTGGAGACAATTTCTTAGAAAAGAAACCACACGGATGCAAGGAACCGTCAGGCGTAGGACGTTGAGACAAGAGGGCACCTACTCCAGTCTCAGACGCATCAAACTCAAGAACGAAAGGCAAGACAGGGTTAGGATGAGCCAGAACTGGAGCGGCAGCAAAGGCAGTTTTAAGACTATTATACAGGGAAAAGCTGAAGGAGCGCCTGATCAAAGGCAAGGTCTAAAAACTAATCTAAATATAAAAATTTAAAAACAATATAGAGTTTAAAACCGAGAATAGTTAGTATATTTGATAACAGAAAAAAGTTTGTGTATTTAATAACATAAATGCATAAAATATATCACAAAATGGTGCATAAGATAAATGCATAAAATATATCACAAGCTAGTGCATGGATCCATGCCTAACGTTAATACAATCTTAAAATAAGAAATAGTAAGACATAGACTGTTAAAATGTGACAGTCAGAAGAGACAAGACAGTAAAATGTACAATCAATACAATCATTCAATCAATTAGGATATGAAAAACATACAAATATCAGAAAAAATGGTAGTGTTTAGTCAGTTAATGTCAGGTGATAGATAATACACATTAGTATTATAGTTCCTCAAATGATAACTCAGTTCTCCTCCTATATGTTTTCTCAAAGTGCAAGTGCAGAAAAAAGAAGAGATTGTTGTCAAATCCACAATATGGGTGCTGTGCTCAAAAAATCCAAAAAATTACAAAAATGGAATAAAAATGTGAAAAATTGTGGCAAGAGTGTACAAAAAATGTCAAAAATTAAGAAAATGTTAAAATTTTTAAAAAAATGTAGGAAATAAATACAGTTATGTGTATCCAAAAAACAAAAATCAATTAGTGATATTAAATTGAGAATCAATGTTAGAGTGGATGTTCTGTGCTAGTAATCCAATTGAAGATAGCCAGAAAAAACTGTGAATAAAGGGTCTTCAAGTCCTGTAAAAAAGAAATGATAACATAGAGCAGTACTGTTAAATTGAATGACAAGTGATTGAAAAAGCTCTCACCATATATTTGCCAACGCGTTTCGGCCCACTGTAGGGCCTTTCTTAAGACTGAGTCTTGAGTCTTGAATGGCTCTGGGTTGCAGGTTTTTGGCACAATCATAAGACCGGTGAGGAGGCAACGTACCGGCACGCACCTTGTCAAACACGTCTAGGAACTCTTGGTACTCCTCTGGCAATTGAGATACCGAAGAAGTGCACAAGACTTTAAATGGTTTCCGAAGACAAGTGGAAATACATTGCAGGGACCACGACAAAATTTCAGACCTGCGCCAGTCGAGACTGGGATTGTGCTTTTGGAGCCAGGGATATCCCAGAACAACCGGAAAATGCGGAGAGTTTATCACCTGGAATTGGAGGGTTTCAAAATGGAGAGCCCCAACAGCCATGAATATCGGAGCAGTTTGGTGAGTAACGAGTGCGGGCTGAAGAGGCCTGCCATCAATGGCCTCAATAGCAAGCGGAACGGACCATGGCAAAACAGGAATGGAGTGCTTTGATACAAAAGCACTGTCAATGAAATAGCCCGCAGCACCGGAGTCAACAAGAGCCTGGGTGACTATGGAGGAGTCCTCCCAGGAAAGGACAACCGTGACCAAAGGTTTCTCCTTTAGCGGTTCCGGGGACAAGGATAAACCACCCAAGGCCTGCCCCCGACAGGACCTTAGGTGTGAGCAATTCCCGGCCATGTAGGACAAGACTTCAAAAGGTGGCCCTGTAACCCACAATAGAGGCAGAGCCCCTCCCTCCTCCTAAAGGCCCTCTCCGCCGCAGAGAGATGCGTGAATCCCAACTGCATCGGCTCAGCAGTACCTGGTGACTTGGGACCAGTAGGCATGGTAGGAGAGGGAGGCATGGGTGGGAACGAACACGTAGGAGACAATGGCCTCTCTCTGAGTCTGATGTCAATTAGGATCAAAAAAGACACCAATGCCTTGAGATCCTCTGGTAAATCTCTGACAGCAACTTCGTCTTTAATCGCATCAGAGAGCCCATGAAAGAAGGCGGCAACAAGGGCTTCATTTTTCCAACCTACCTCTGTGGCAAGCATACGGAACTCAATGGCATACTAAGCAACAGATCTTGTACCTTGGTGAATGGACATGAGTAGTTTAGCAGCAGAGGAGGAGCGAGCCGGAACATCAAATACCCTTCGAAAGGAGGCCACAAATTCAGGGTAATTTAAAATCACAGGTTTATTAGTCTCCCACAAGGGATTAGCCAGGGCAAGAGCTGTGTCAGAGAGTAACGAGATGAGAAATCCGACCTTAGCTCTGTCAGAGGGAAACGCCTGAGGTAACATCTCAAAGTAAATGCCCACCTGGTTCAAAAACCCTCTGCACTGATTAGGATCACCTCCATATCGCTGAGGTAGAGGTGCAGAACCGGACATGCTCCTGGTAGGACTAGGTGTAGCAGCGGAAACAGGAGCAGCCATAACTTGCGGGACACTTTGGTCCAAATGTGCAGTGCGAGTCAGCAGGGTATGCAGGGATAGTGCAAATTGATCCAAGCGGTGATCCTGTTCATCCATCCTGGAAATAATGGCAGGTAAAGGTGGATTATTAGCACCATCAGGATTCATGGCCCTTGCGTAGTGTCAGGGTGCCAGGAATCAGACTGAGGCGAGAAGTGCAAAAATAATCACACCTTTATTAATAGCAAAAAAAAAAAAAAGTCCACAAAACAAATAACAAGCCAGGAATCAAAACCAGAGCTGGTAGTCAGACGAGCCGAGTCAGGAGCCAAAGCGAATAGTCAGACGAGCCGAGTCAGGAGCCAAAGCGAGTAATCAGACGAGCCGGAATCAGGAACAAGGAGAACAGCAGAGTCAGGAACAAGCCAGGAATCAGGAACCAGGAGGGACATCAGACAGCCAGGTAATACACAGGAGCTCTCACAAACAGTTCTGAGACAACGCAAGGGCAAAGCATATTGAACAGAGGCCCTTTAAATAATAAGTGATGACATCACAATTCTGAGACTGCATCCTGTCTCACACTGATGAGGAACACCAGTCTGGCCATAAAAGGAAGTGCAGGAAATGAGCAGCATCACACAGTATGCACCAGAGTCAGCAAGAGAGGTGAGTAAAATGGCTGCCAGCAGCACATGGCAAACAAAGGAGAGAAAAAACCCTGACATGCGCGCTCTCTCCTTTCTTTTGCTCGCTTTCTCCTCCTCTCTTTTGCTCTCTCTCTCCCCCTCTCTTTTGCTCTCTCTCTCTCCCCTCTCTTTTGCTCTCTCTCTCCCCTCTCTTTTGCTCTCTCTCTCTCCCCTCTCTTTGGTTCTCTCTCTCTCCCTCCTCTCTTTTGCCCCCTCTCTTTTGCTCTCTCTCCCCTCTTTTGCGTTCTCCCCCCTCTCTTTTGCTCTCTCTCCCCTCTTTTTTGCACTCTCTCTCCCCTTCTCCCCCTCTCTTTTACTGTCTCTCTCCCTCTCTTTTGCTCTCGCCATCTCCCCTCTTTTGCTCTCTCCCTCCCCCCTCTCTTTTGCTGTATCTATCCCTCTCTTTTGCTGTCTCTCTCCCTCTCTTTTGCTCTCTCTCTATCCCCCCTTTTGAGCTCTCTCTTTCACGTCCGCATGGCCCCGCAGGGCCCCACCCATGTCACACCCGGCCCTGTCTGTGTCACGCCAGGCCCGTCACGCCTGGTCGGCCCCAGATGCCAGGTCAGTCTGTTGAAGGCCAGTTGTGTTTGTCCTTGCGCAGTCTCTACTGCGCATGACAGCTTTGGACAAACACAACTGGGGGGATATTTATCAAAGCGTCAACTATGTTGCATTCGCGGGCGTCAATACACTCGCCAAACATCGCAGTCGCATATCTGAATACGATCTCCTTATTTATCAAAAAAGCCGTCAAAACACGCGCGTCAAGTACGATGCAAAGAGCATCGGACTGGTGTTAACTAACAGTCATCGATGTCGCTGCTATTCGGATTTTTCTCAACTTTATATATACCATTTCATTACTGTCCATAACAAGCACATCTCTCTTTAGCACATTATTGTATATACTGTAAATGTATTCTTTTTCTGAGCAGGACTAATTGCGAATATAGCAAGTAGCGACATATTTGGTGCAAAGTGGAGTGTGAATTATTAGAATTCTTTTTAATATTGGACATACATATTTTAGTATGTATATACACACACACACATATATATATATATATATATCTCAAATATAAAAGAGACTAATAAGCTCAGAGTGTAATCACTAAACTCCTGAGTCACCTAAGGGTCCCTCTCAAAGGTGTAGAAAATTAGCATAAATAGTTAAAATTGACCAGGAGCGCTAAAAAAGCTAAAAGTGATTGGGTAATGATATCCTAATAATAATAAAGTGCCAAGTGTAAGTGCAAAAGATTATGTGCAAAAATATTTCATAAAGTGCAAAAAATCAAAAATGTAAAAAATGTTCAGCCAGGTATATATATCTTAATATATGCCTAAGTGATATATAAATAATCCTGATACGTCTGAAAAAGACTTTCATAAAGTGCACAAGTGTAGAAGATGATCCAAACAGGTATATATATCTTAATATATGCCTATGTAGAATACTGATGCGTCTAAAAATACTTTCATAAAGTGCACAAGTGTAGAAATGGTCCTCTGACCAAAGTGTGTGTAGAAACCAGAACGGTAATTACAAAGATAATTATCTAAAATAATGCAAGTGTGGAATATACATGAAAATGTATTAATACATGGCCAAATATGCAAACATTATATGCAATAAAAAATGAAATATAAAAAACGGACGTCTCCGTATAAAAGTTAGGTTGCCACCACACAAGTTATCTAAATGCGTATAGTCAGTTGAAAAAGCTTTCAGTTTTAGTGCAAAAGCCACTTCTCTTAATAGATAGTTTTCTTTTTTGAAGAGAAATCCTTTTAGCTTACCCCCAGCAGTTCAGTCAGACCAGTCTGTCGGTTTGGAATTACCGCCGTGGCGGAGTGACGTCACTCTTATAGGCGTTGTCCTCAATCTGTGATCCGATTGGTCCTTAGATCCCGGCTCAAGTTTCTAAGCTGCCGTGTTCCGTAAACTGTAGTATCCGCTCTTTAGTGCTGAATAGCACGCAGGATACTATTTGTAGTATGCAGACAGTTAGAATAAGTGCTGGAACTCCTGATTTCACCTTAGAGTTCGATGGGCACTATATCAGTGCATAAGCGCAAGTTCCAATAGGTTTGTGAATATTCGCCTGTCAGGGTATTAGTATGACAGGAATAGGTCCACAGCTTCAAAAGCGAATTCAGCAACAACAGTACATAACATCAACGCGTTTCTCCCTATACAGGTCTTTTTCAAGATCTTGAAAAAGCCCTGTATAGGGAGAAACGCGTTGATGTTATGTACTGTTGTTGCTGAATTCGCTTTTGAAGCTGTGGACCTATTCCTGTCATACTAATACCCTGACAGGCGAATATTCACAAACCTATTGGAACTTGCGCTCATGCACTGATATAGTGCCCATCGAACTCTAAGGTGAAATCAGGAGTTCCAGCACTTATTCTAAAGGTCTGCATACTACAAATAGTATCCTGCGTGCTATTCAGCACTAAAGAGCGGATACTACAGTTTACGGAACACGGCAGCTTAGAAACTTGAGCCGGGATCTAAGGACCAATTGGATCATAGATTGAGGACAACGCCTATAAGAGTGACGTCACTCCGCCACGGCGGTAATTCCAAACCGACGGACTGGTCTGACTGAACTGCTGGGGGTAAGCTAAAAGGATTTCCCTTCAAAAAAGAAAACTATCTATTAAGAGAAGTGGCTTTTGCACTAAAACTGAAAGCTTTTTCAACTGACTATACGCATTTAGATAACTTGTGTGGTGGCAACCTAACTTTTATACGGAAACGTCCGTTTTTTATATTTCTTTTTTTATTGCATATAATGTTTGCATATTTGGCCATGTATTAATACATGTTCATGTATATTCCACACTTGCATTATTTTAGATAATTATCTTTGTAATTACCGTTCTGGTTTCTACACACACTTTGGTCAGAGGACCATTTCTACACTCGTGCACTTTATGAAAGTATTTTTAGACGCATAAGTATTCTACGTAGGCATATATTAAGATATATATACCTGTTTGGATCATCTTCTACACTTGTGCACTTTATGAAAGTCTTTTTCAGACGTATCAGGATTATTTATATATCACTTAGGCATATATTAAGATATATATACCTGGCTGAACATTTTTTAAATTTTTGATTATTTGCACTTTATGAAATATTTTTGCACATAATCTTTTGCACTTAAACTTGGCACTTTATTATTATTAGGATATCATTACCCTATCACTTTTAGCTTTTTTAGCGCTCCTGGTCAATTTAACTATTTATATATATATATATATATATATATATATATATATATATATATATATATATACAGTATATGTGTGTTATGTCAGAAATCTTTTTCAAACATATTTACATGTCCCTAAGTTCCCTTTTTTGTTCTAAACAATGTTGTCTGTCATATCTCTTATTTATACTACTATATGTATATATTGTAAATGTATTATTATTCTGAGCAGCAATAATTGCGAATATAACATGTAATCAGAGTATCATATGTATTTATTTGCAATCTATGGATATTTTAAAGGTATAGGAAAGTAAAAATTTAAGTTGCACTAGTGGAAGCTAGCTGCTAATTGGTGCCTGCACACATTTGTCTTTTGTGATTGGCTAAATAGATGTGTTCAGCTAGCTGCAGTAGTGCAATGCTGTTCCTTCAGCAAAGGATAACAAGAGAATTAAGCAAATTTGATAATAGAAGTAAATTGGAAAGTTGTTTAAAATTGTATGTTCTATCCAAATCATGAAATAATATTTTGGGGTTTCCTGTCCCTTTAAGAGCTGGGTCAGGTTTCTCTCTGCACCCGTCTAACCCCTCCTGATTGCAATCTAGTTTTAAAAAAACACCCCTTCACAGGTGTTATAAAATGGGCTGGCATATAAGATTACATTTCTTACTGAAAAAGAAATTCAAGAGAAGGAAGAAATACACTGAAAATAGCATGACAGTAAAGAGGTGATTTTAATTTCTGCTGTATCTGATTCATGACAGTTTAAAGTTAGGTAGGCTATACCTTTGAGCTACCAGCTTAAGATTCTATTGAATCAAACATCAATTCGAATTTTAAAATCCTTGTCTAAAATATTACACTGTGTGTCCTAATGTCAGCATCAATGTTTATTTTTAATACTAATTTCACATATACATACTTTTAAAGTATAATGCACAATGTACCAAATGGCACTTACAAGTTCTGATGAGTTATCAATGACAGAAGTATCAAGCAATTTGATTCGTTAGTGATAGTTTATAATGTGTAGTATTTGAATCAGATTGGCTGATGTCATAAATCATGTGATTATGCATATTCCAATCAAAAGTCATTGAAAAATTCACTAGTGTGTGGGTTATTTAGGAGTTTGCGTCATAATTGGTGCAAAAAGTGTTGCGTCAAATATGGCGTGAAGTGGAGAGTGGGACTTGTATTACATAGCTTAAACATAGTGCACATAGATTTTTCCAAAAAATAAAAAGGATGTTAGTTATATTATGTTGTGTATTTTTTATCTCTATATCTATTAGTGTGACAAGTTTGGGGCAAAACTTTGCACCAAATATGTAGAAATAATATTGTCCCCATGATTTGTAATGAGAGACAAAGTTGTTGCATAATCCATCAGTAGTAATGTATGTTTCATTGTTATCCATATATCTACTAGTGCACCAAATGTGTAGCAATAATATTGTTTGATTTAGAAAGGGTATAACATTTTAATAATGTTTCTAATTTACTTTTATTATGTAATAAACTTTATTCTCTTGCAGCATCGAACATAAGCTTCCTGTGTTTTCCGACTCCCATTGAGTTCTATGGCATCCGCAACCTCAAGGGTGGCGGATTGAAAACCAGGTACGCTGAGTCAGAAAAGACGCGAGCGTAACTGTAGAAATCTTAATAACTTTGTGAGAGCTTCAAATTGTGTTGAATAGGAGGGCGAATGAACACGAATCTGCTCGAATTCCACAGGTTTTCAACTCGCATTGATGTGCGTCGGATTTAGATTGCGGGATTGTATGTTACGTCACAATTTTCAACATTTGCCAATCTCAACGCTTTGATAACTACAGTGGATCAATCTCGCAACAAATATGACGCGGAATTCCAGCGTATATTCAGTTGACACTTTTATATTATAGGATTTTTTTTCATTACCCTATTTTTCATATTGAGAATTTTTATATATAGATAGATATTTATACACACACACATATATATATATTTATATATATATATATGTGTGTGTGTGTGTGTGTGTATATGCATCATATGACCAGATTGTGCCATATTTATTCAAAATATATATCATACATACCGCCCCCTTTTTAAGCTTTTCCTTCTTTCTGAGAGAAAATTTAAAATTCTATTTTATTAATTAACACTCGTATTAATATTATGGTGGCGCGTGCACAACGCGAGGCTCTGTATCTACCCAGCCTTAACAAACTTGTTGTTATTCTCTTCAATCTTCTAAGTCTGTTTGCCCGGAACAGTATGGAAATTGTCATGTATAGTAGACAAGAACTTCTGGACATAGAATTACTGTATTCAAAAATTACTCACAGCAATCTTCAGGTTACACGGGAAATTGCCGGATTGCCATGGTTTCTGGAGCGGAGCCCAAGGCAGGACTCGTTAGCAGGAGGCGCCCGCCAGAGGCGGCGTGATCGCGGACAAAGACGTGGAAAACATGGAGGCATCCGTAGTAGGCTATCAGCGCCCCCCCATCGGACTCCAGCCCCAAAGCATGATGTTGCCACCTCCATGCTTCACAGTAGGTATTGTGTTCTTTGGTTGGCAACTCAGCATTCTCTCTCCTCCAAACACGACGAGTTGTGTTTTTATCAAACAGTTCTACTTTGGTTTCATCTGACCATATGACATTCTTCCAATCCACTTCTGGATCATCCAAATGCTCTCTAGCATACTTCAGACGGGCCCAGACATGTACTGGCTTAAGCAGGGGGACACGTCTATCACTGCAGGATCTGAGTCCCTGGTGGCGTAGTGTGTTACTGATGGTAGCCTTTGTTACGTTGGTCCCAGCTCTCTGCAGGTCAGTCACTAGGTCCCCCCGTGTGGTTCTGGGATGTTTGCTCACCATTCTTGTGATCATTTTGACCCCACGGGATGAGATCTTGTGTGGAGCCCCAGATCAAGGGAGATTATCAGTGGTCTTGTGTGTCTTCCATTTTCTAATTATTGCTCCCACAGTTGACTTCTTCACACCAAGCAGCTTGCCTATTGCAGATTCAGTCTTCTCAGCCTGGTGTTCTTCGACAGCTCTTTGGTCTTCACCATAGTGGAGTTTGGAGTGTGACTGTTTGAACTTGTTATCAGTATAAAAGACACCTGTCCACAACCTCAAACAGGTGCCATTAATACAGGTAATGAGTGGAGGACAGAGGAGCCTCTTAAAGAAGAAGATACAGGTCTGTGAGAGCCAGAAATCTTGTTTTTTTGTAGGTGACCAAATACTTATTTTCTACCATAATATGCAAATAAATTGTTTCTAAATCAGACAATGTGATTGTCTGGATTTGTTTCCACATTTTGTCTCTCATAGTTGAGGTATACCTATGATGAAAATTACAGGCCTCTCTCATTTCCTTAAGTGGGAATACTTTTTTGCCCCACTGTATATGCTTCTTCTGTTCTGGACTATATTAGTTCTTGTTTTGACAAGGTTACCACCTTTAAAAAGATAAGAACCTTCCCTAATCAGAAGCCATGGATGAACATTAAGGTTCGCCTCTTACTGAAGGCACGAGATGCCGCCTTTAGATCTGGTGATACTGAGGCCTATAGATTAACTAAAGCTATTTTGAAAAAGGGAATAAAAATAGCTAAATATGACTTGAAATTACGTATTGAGGATCATTTTTTTTAATAACTTGGACCCACGAAGTATGTGGCAGCGCATCCTGGCTATAACAGATTATAAACCTGTAAGTGTAACCCCTTCAATTAATGATGCCTCCTTCCCGAATGAATTAAATTAATTTTATGCCCGCTTTGATAGAAATAATGTAAAACCAACTATTAAAACCATGCTCTACTCAGATGAACAGCCTCTGACTTTCTCTGTTACTGAGGTGTACCATGCACTTTCTAGGGTAGAAGCACGTAAAGCTGCTGGTCCAGATGGCATCCCTGGACATGTGCTTAGGGCATGTGCATGTGTACTGGCTGCTGTTCTTACTGACATTTTTAATCTGTCACTGGCCCAAGCAGTTGTACCTGCGTGCTTCAAGCTAACAACTATTATTCCTGTGCCAAAACAATCTGTTACAGTGAGCCTAAATGACTACCGACCCATTGCACTCACTTCAATTATTATGAAATGCTTTGAGAGACTGGTTATGGCACATCTCAAAATCTGCTTGCCACCTACATTAGACCCTCATCAATATGCCTAGTGTAAGAATAGATCAACGGAAGATGCTATTTCCACGGCACTACACTTTGCCCTGACCCATCTGGATCACAATAACACCTATGTCAGGATGCTGTTCATTGACTTTAGTTCAGCATTCAATACTGTTATTCCTGGAAAATTGGTTGCTAAACTTCATGACCTGGGCATTAACATCATGCCCTGTAACTGGATCTTGGACTTCCTGACTAACAGACCCCAGTCAGTTAGAATAGGCAATCATACCTCTTCTACGCTGATCCTTAACACCGGTGTTCCACAAATTTGTGTATTGAGTCCATTACTATACTCTCTCTTTACCTATGATTGCTTGCCTAAGTTTATGCCCAATAACATCATTAAGTTTGCAGATGATACTACTTTAGTAGGCCAGATCAGTAATAATGATGAGTCAGTCTATAGGGAGGAGGTAAAGCACCTGGTGACATGGTGCGCTGAAAATAATCTTAATCTCAATATTAAGCAGACCAAAGAGATTATTGTTGATTATAGAAAGATCAAACGCTGCCTATCTACATAAATGGATCTGAGGTAGAACATGTGTCTAATTTTAAATTTCTGGGAACTTATATCTCCGAAGACCTGTTTTGGACATTGAATACCTCTGTTCTAGTGAAGAAAGCGCAACAACTCAGATTCTGGTCAATTTCTATAGTTGTACCATTGAGAGCATTCTTACCAATTGTATTACAGTTTGGTACGGTAACTGTACAATCTCTGACCGAAAAGCTCTGCAACAGGTGGTAGAAACAGCCCAGTATATCATTTGTCTTCAGTTACCCCTTATTGAGGATCTCCAGCGCAGTCGTAGTCTTCAAAGGGCTCACTGTATTATTAAAGATTCTTCCCATGCTAGTCTTGGTTTGTTTGTCCTCTTACCATCAGGAAGGCGATATAGGAATCTGCATGGCAAGAAGGACAGGCTACGGAATAGTTTTTCCCCCAGAGCTGTTACCTTGTTAAACAAAAAACCCTAATTTCTTCTCTGTTTTTAACATTTTTTTAAGCTTTTTATTATTATTCACAATATATCCTTTTTAATTATTATTCACAATATATCTTTTCACTGATTATGACCAATTGCTGCTTATTCTGCACTTTGTACCTTTTTATCACATGCATATTGTACACTTTTGTAGATTTTCACATTATTTTATATTACATATCACATATGTTTAATTAGCACTTACATTTCCATGCTAGACGGTTATTTCGCTTATATTCTACTCATTGCACATTTTAAATTTCAGTCTATTCATTCGTATTTACCATCTTATTATACATTTTGTTATGTATGGGTTAGATACTTAATTAGATTTTGTTGTTTTTGTTTTTATACCATGTCCAATGACAATAAAAGAAATCTAATATAATTATCTATCTATGAAGAGTGCCTTCCCTAAGTATTTACCCCTTTAAGGTTTACAGATTTTATAGTGTTATAACCTGGAATTAAAATTTATTTTATCAGAATAGTTTTATTGCCAAGTGTGCATGCACACACAAGGATTTTTTCTTGGTAAATAAACTTCCATGTTATACATAAAATATCATAACAGATACATTAATAAAAAGAGATACAGTGTACAATATAAAACACAAGTACTAAGACAGAATAACACTTATGTGTAAAAAAAATATAAATGTATTCAAGAGACTGTATTAACATTGACCAAGATTACAAGTTGTGTGAGAAACCCGTTGCGTACACAATGCGCAAAATGGGTCCATACCGCTCTTTCCATACCGCCTGCATTACAAGTCACCATAAAACTTTCTTTTGTCAAGCGGTATGGTGCTGTAAGCTGCATACCGCACAAAATCCAAGTTCCCGACTTGGCTTGCTCGTGCACATATTCCCCCATAGAGATCAATGGAGAAACAATTTTAGGAAAAAAATCTAACACCTGCGTTTGCGAAATTGTTACTGCATTTTCTCATTCCCCATTGAAGTCTATGGAGAAAAGAAAGTTTGACAACACAATAACATAAACCCCTAGTCAAATAACCCCTAAACTGCCGTCCCCCCACATATTCAACACTAAATAAAGCTAGTAACCTCTAAGCCACCGTCTCCTCAAATCACTACTACTAAAATAAACCTATTAACCCCTAAACTGCCATCCCCCCACATCGCTACTACTAAAATAAACCTATTAACCCCTAAACCGCTGCCCAACCACATCGCAACTACCTAAATTAAACTATTAACCCCTAAACCTAACAGCCCTAACTTTAAATGAAAGTTACAATATACTAACTACCTTAAAATAAATAAAAACTTAACTGTGAAAAAAATAAAACCTAAGCTTAAACTACAAAAAAAAACTAACATTACATAAAATAATAAAAATCTAAAATTACACGAAATAAAAAAAAAAAAAACGAACATTAAAAAAAAACAATTAACATTACCGGAAAAAAAATAGCTAAGATTACAAAAAATAAAAAAACTAATATTAAATAAAATAAGAATCTAATCTAATCAGATTTGGTAGCCAGACAATTAGGGGAAGAACACAGAATTTTATGGATTCCATTACAGCTCTCTTTTGGGCCATTTCCAATACAGAATCAATGCGAGTCTTCCACTTTAGGTCTCAAGAGATGGTAGAGCCCAAAAACCTGAAGGACTCTTCAGCAGCTATGGTATTATTCAGGATGGTGAGGGGAGGAAGTGCTGCCGTGTTGCTCCTGAAGTCCACAATAATCTCCACTATGAGCAGACTCATCTCTATTTTGATTGAGGCCAATATCAGTGGTGTCATCTGTGAACTTCAGAAGCTCAGTAGTGGGGTCAGATGAGGTGCAATCATTTGTGTAAAGGGAGAATAGTAGGGGGGAGAACACACATCCTTCAGGAGCGCCACTGCTCATTGTACAGCTGCTGGATGTGAATTTATCCAACTTTACTAATTGCTGCCTGCCTTTTAGGAAATTGAATATCCACTTGCAGGTGGAAGTGGAAACAGAAAGCTTAGTTAGCTAATCTCTAAAATTATTTCATGACCACAGACATCAAAACAACAGGTCTGTAGTCATTCAGACCTGTGATCTTAGGTTTCTTTGGTACAGGAATAATGGTATGATGTTTAAAGCAAGAAGGGACTATGCACTACTCTAGGGATCTATTGAAGATCTGGTTGAAGATGGATAATAGCTGAGCTGCACATACCTTTATACAGGTGGGTGAAACATTGTCTGGTCCTGGAGCATTCCTATTCTTTTGTTTGTGGAATAGCTGGCACACCTCCTCCTCGCAGATCTTAAATACAGGTTGAATAGCAGAGGAGAGAAACGGAGTAGCAGTAGTTATTATGTTGATGGGTCTGTTGAAAGAAGATCAGAGCAATTGAGGAATTTCATTGGATGAAAACTGAGTTTTCAGCTTTCCGGAGTCATTTCTTTTAGCTGCTCTTCTTTCATTTGTCAGTGTGTTTTTGGGCTGGTTATACACAGTCTTAGCACCACTCTTGTAGGGTATTTCTTTAGCCAGACATTTAAGTTTGGCTGTAAAGAACGGTTTATCATTGTTAGAGATTACATAGTACCTGGTGGGAACTCGCATGTTCTCACAGAAACTACTAGAGGTTGTTACGGTGTTAGTGAGACCCTCACGGGTGATTAGTTCGCGCTCTATAAGTACCCAATAGATAGATAGATAGTGAGGTCATCCAGATCAGTGACTGCAGTTTAAAAAATGTTCCAATATGTACAGTCAAAGCATGTTTGTAATTTTAGCATTCCTTCACATCGTTTAACTGACCTAACTGCAAGCTTAGCAGATTTAAGTTTCTGCTTATAGGTAGAAATACGATGTACCAGGCAATTGTCATAAAGACCCAGAGCAGCTCTAGGAAAAGAGTGATATGCATCTTTCATTATGGTGTAACAATGATCCAGTTTATTCCTCTCTCTGGTAGGACATGTGATGTGCTGCTTAAATTTAGGCAGTTCACGAGTGAGAATAGCACTGTTAAAATTTCCTAGAATAATAATAAATTAATCTGGATGATGTTGCTCTATATCTCTATATAGATCCGTAAGTTGTTGTTGAGTTATACTTATACGTCACCAAAATGATTGACGAAAACTCTATAAGCAGCTCTCATTCTATTGGCTGATTCATCATCCAATAGAATTAGAGCTGCTTAAATCATATTGGCTGATTTGAACAGCCAATAGGATTTTAGCAGCTCTAATTCCTATTGGCTGATTCAAATTTTTCAGCCAATAGGAATGCAAGGGACGCCATCTTAGATCTCGTACCTTGCATTGAAGATTCAGTGTACGGCGGCGACCATATGAAGATGATGCTCCAGCACCGGATGTCTTCAGGAAAGACCCGTTCCGCGCCTCCTGGTTCAAGATAGAAGATGCCGCCTGGATGAAGATTGAAGTGGCCGTCTGTATGAAGACTTCTCGCCGCTTGGATCAGGACTTCGCCACCGGGAGGAAGATTAAAGAGGCCGTCTAGATGAAGACTTCTCGCCACCTGGATCAGGTCTTCAACTCCGGGATGAAGATCATTCAAGCGGGACTTCAAAAACTGTAAGTAGATCGTCAGGGGGTTAGTGTTAGGCTTTTTTAAGGTTTTTTTGGGTAGGTTATTTTTTTAGTTTAGGTTCTAACCAGTAAAAAAGCTAAATGCCCTCTAAAGGGCAATGCCCATACAAATGCCCTTTTCAGGGCAATGGGTAGGTTAGGTTTTTTGGATAGTTTTTTTATTTTGTGAGTTTGGGGGGGTGGGGGTTTGTAATGTTAGTGGGTGTTTGTAATTATTTTTCATAAACAGAGCTGATTTCTTTAGGGCAATGCCCTACAAAAGGCCCTTTTAAGGGCCATTGGTAGTTTATTCTAGATTAGGTTTTTTATTTTGGGGTCTTTTTTTTTATGGGTATTAGAATAGGAATATTTTTTTTATTTTTGATCATTTGTTTGTTATTTTGTGTAATGTATGTTTTTAGGGGTTTTTTGTTTTGTAGCAAAAGAGCTGTTTAACTTAGGGCAATGCCCTACAAAAGGCCCTTTTAAGGGCCCCCCAAAAGGCCCTTTCAATGGCCCTTGGTAGTTTGGGGGGTGGGGGTTTGTATAGTGTTAGGGGGTGTTTTTATTTATTTTTTTGGAGCAAAAGAGCTGTTTAACTCAGGACAATGCCCTACAAAAGGCACTTTTAAGGGCCCTTGGTAGTTTGGGGGCATGGGGTTTTGTATAGTGTTAGGGGGTGTTTGTATTTTTTTTAGCAAAAGAGCTGTTTAACTCATGGCAATGCCCTACAAAAGGCCCTTTTAAGGGCCCTTGGTAGTTTATTTTGGGGTGTTTTTTTTTAAAGGGTATTAGAATAGGAATAATCTTTATTTTTTGGATAATTTCGTGGGGTTTTTTTGTAATGGTAGTTTTTTTAATTTAAGAAAGGTTAGGTTTTATTTCACAGGTAAGTTTGTATTTATTTTAGCTAGGTAGTTAGTAAATAGTTAATATTTATTTACTAACTAATCTACCTAGTTAAAATAAATACAAACTTACCTGTGAAATAAAAATAAAACCTAAGCTAGCTACAATATAACTATTAGTTATATTGTAGCTACCTTAGGTTTAATTTCACAGGTATTTAGTTTTAAATAGGAATTATTTAGGTAATAATTGTAAATTTAATTTAGATCTAATTTCATTATGTTAAAGTTAGGGGGTGTTAGGGTTAGGGTTAGGTTAGGGGTAGAGTTAGGTTTAGGGGTAAATATAGTTTAATTTAGGTTGTTGCAATGGGGGGGCTGGCGGTTTAGGGGTTAATAGGTTTATTTAGTGGTAGTGATGTGGGAGGCCAGAGGTTTAGGGCTTAATAACTTTATTTAGTCGCAGCGATGTTGGGGAGCGGCGGAATAGGGGTTAATAACTTTAATATAGTTGCGGCGATGTTGGGGTGCGGCGGAATAGGGGTTAATAACTTTAGAATAGTGGCAGCGATATTGGGAGCAGCACATTAGGGTTAATAATTTTATTTAGGTGGCTGCGATATCAGGAGCCGCAAATTAGGGGTTAATAACTGTAGGCAGGTGTCGGTGATGTCAGGGGCAGCAGATTAGGGGTGTTTCGATGTGGGGTTTATGTAGGGTGTTAGGTTTAAACTGAATTTTCTTTTTCCCAATAGACATCAATGGGGCTGCGTTACAGAGCTTTTGTTTCCACGATCATAGGTGTTGGACTTTTTTTTGCCGGCTCTTCCCATTGTCTATGGGGGAAGCATGCACAAGCACGTTAAAACACTGCTTGTTTTTGGTGCGGTATGGAGCTCAAAATCTCCATATCGCCCGCGCAAGCCGCGTTCTTTCAAATTTGTAATGGCAGCGCTATAGGGAATTAAATAACGCCACTTTTGTTGTTCTTTACTTTCCCTATATCGCTCAAAACTCGTAATCTAGGTGTTAATGAGTAAATTATATGATTCAATTTGATATATTTACTATTTATGTTCTTTATTCGTATATTCCTTTTGGTGTATGCTGTTATAGAGCCCTCTTCATTTTTTCTAATTTCTATGAACAGATTACTGTAAAAATGTAAAAATGCACAGCAGCAGAGTTGCTAAAATCCATGTTCATCCAGGTGAGTAAAAAACAACAACTGTTTTGTTACCAAAGGAGCAGAGGTTCGCCAGATGGATCCTCACCAGTAAAGTCCAATTTATTGGAATTTGATTAAGACAATATACCCTTGAAAGTGTAAATTATTTTTATTTTATATTTGTTACATAGGTATCTTCCCTCCCGTCCTAAAACAAGACATGATAGAACCACCTTTAGCTGCAGTTACAGGAACTTACAGCTGTAAGCATTTTATGGTAACTCTCTACCAGCTTTACACATCTTGGTCCTGCAAATATTCTACACACAGCCAATATACATTGTTAGATTTTTAGACTTATTTATGGTTATAAATCTGTTCTGGTTTATTCATTGGTATCAATATTTAATTGCTGTTTCTGGCCAATGGGCTCACAGGTGATAGCACCTATCTACTGAAGCTTACCTTTCCTCAATTTCCAGACAAAATTTAAATAGTTAACAGTCACATTATGACAGCTCCCAAATAATGACAACAGCTACTTTCTAAGCTAAACAATAATAAAACCAGTATTCTATGCCTGACACTTTTATGTGTGGCTAGTCCCATTGCCAGCACAAAGATTCTTTCATTACCGCTACTTTGATCTGGTGTAAAGTTCTTACATCAGATACAAGGCAGCCTAAAGGCAGAGAGATAAAAAATAACGATTGTACTGCATTATGTTAACACTGACAACTATATTATATAGGTACCAGGGCGATCCTACATCTACCCCATTTCCCCAACTAATAAAGTCTAACTGCAACTTTCAGGCAAAGCAACTATTCCTGACCTAGGAACACAAGTGACCCTAACCACTAAAGCAAATATGAAACATTGTGCTGATTGATTATTGATTATTATTAATAATGTTTAATAATGTGTTTTATTGTGTATTTTCTGTAAATATTTCACATTACTTTGTTCTTCACATACAGGAAAATAATATTTTTATTTTAAATACATTTATATATACAATATATATATATATATATATATATATATATATATATAAACACACACTCACCAGCCACTTTATTAGGCACACCTTGCTAGTACCGGGTTGGACTCCCTTTTGCCTTCAGAACTGCCTTAATTATTTGTGGCAAAGATTCAACAAGGTGTTGGAAACATTCCTCAGAGATTTTGGTCCATATTGACATGATAGTATCACGCAGTTGCTGCAGATTTGTCGGCTGCACATCCATGATGCAAATCTCCCATTCCACCACATCCTAAAGGTGCTCTATTGGATTAAGACCTGGTGACTGTGGAGGCCATTGGAGTACAGTGAGATGATTTGAGCTTTGTGACATGGTGCATTATCCTGCTGGAAGTAGCCATCAGATGGGTACACTGTAGTCATAAAGGGATGGACATGGTCAGCAACAATACTCAGGTAGGCCGTGGCATTTAAACAATGCTCAAAGGGTTCCAAAGTGTACCAATAAAGTATCCCCCACATCATTGCACCACCACCAGCAGCCTTATCCATTGATACAAGGCAGGATGGATCCATGCTTTCATGTTGTTTACGCCAAATGTTTCATGTTGTTTACACCAAATTTTGACCCTACCATCTGAATGTCTCAGCTGAAATTGAGACTCATCAGACCAGGCAACGTTTTTCCAATCTTTTATTGTCCAATTTTGGTGAGCCTGTGCGAATTGAAGCCTCAGTTTCCTGTTCTTAGCTGACAGGAGTGGCACCGGTGTGGTCTTTTGCTGCTGTAGCCGATCTGCATCAAGGTTCAATGTGTTGTGCATTCAGAGATGGTATGCCATGTTCAAAGTCACTTAAATCCCCTTTCTTCCCCATTCTGATGCCCGGTTTGAACTTCAGCAAGTCGTCTTCACTACGTCTAGATGCCTAAATGCATTGAGTTGCTGTCATGTGATTGACTGATTAGCAAATTGTGTTACCAAGCAATTGAACAGATGTACCTAATAAAGTGGCCGGTAAGTGTATATCAAGGGTCAAGTCCAGCGGGAACGCATGGGAACAGAGTTCCTGCACTATTTTTGCAGGGGGAACTAAGTTCCCCCTGGACAGAGAACAGAAACACTTCAGTAAACACTGCTGCTGCTGGTGGGAGGAGCTGGACCACAGTCTTGTTAGAGGGATAGTGAGATTATCTAGTAATGGGCAGTAACACTTCCTACAATACACTAAATGCAAACCTGTCAGTGGTCCTACTGTGTGATCACCCCGCACTGTGTGGAACACATGTTCGGTACATTTCTGTTTGGCATGCTCTGGGGTTATTTAGCTTCCCACAGCAGAAATATGACTATTGCACCTTAAGAGGGTGAGACTATGGGACAGAGGAGGAGTCTGCAGTTGCTGTCAGACACAGAGGTCTCAGCCCGCCCTGGAAAGGAAGATGGGGGAGCAAGAAGGGTGTAAGGAACTGAAGCTAAGCTGGATATATAGATATATAGGTATAGATATATATTTTACAATAACATTATCACATATATATATATAGAAATATATATTTAATACTAAAAAAAATTAAAAATTCTATGTGAAGAACATTGGAATTTAAAATATTCAGAAAAGAAAATCATACTTTATACACCATGAGCTAGATTACAAGTGAAGCGCTAAATTATCACTCTACCGCATATAGGCGCGATAATTAACCAGCCACTTGTAATGGCTGGTAGCCACAGTAGCAATTAGCGCTCCGAAAAAAACGCAGAGATCAGATCTCTGGTTAATTTTCTAAAAATGCCTCAAATGCCCTCAAAATAGAGGGTATCATAGTTTTTTATTTGAAAAAAATGTAGCTTATTTTTTTTAAATTAAAAAAAAAATGCACTAGGCAGTTTGGGGGCTTTAAAGTTGGTGGGAGTGGTGTGTTAGAGAAAAAACATAATTGAAAAGTGCCTTTAAATTGCGGCCTATGGGAACTGACAATATACATATATATGTATGTGTTAATATGTGTATATATACATATTAACACATAAATATATATGTATATAGTCATATACATATTTATTTACTGACTGCTGCCCATGGCTGCACTACTTACCTCTTTGCTGTGCGAGGTTCTGATGTCGACTGTGACGGCATCAGAACTAGGCTCCCATAGGAGCCTATGGAAGCACGCTCTCGTGAGCGCAATGCTTCCAGCGATGCGAACATGAGCACATAAGCGTGTGCTGGTATTACAAAATGGAGCGCAAATATCTCTTTAGCTATAGCGATATTTTGAACTCCACTTGTAATCTGGCCGCATATTGGCATCAAACAAAATTGCAAGAGTTACTATATAACTTTAGTGAGTGTTAGCAAACATTAGAAGACATCTTAAAAATACCTTAAATTTGTTAAATGTAGATTCAATTGAACATACTTCAAAATGTCATTATTTGCTGAAAGCACTTCTCAGCATCTGCTGTATTTAAAAGCAATTATCATTAATCAGTTTAAACTATTCCAGCCCAGGGACTGTAGAAGCATTGATACTTTATTCCTAGACATAATATCGAACAGAGAAATTAGTTCAAATCCGTTGGTAAGTATCAAATCAAATGCCACAAATTATACCACTAAAACATATAGGGCTAGATGACGAGTGGAGCACAATTTATTGCTCCTGCTCATGTGTTAACTGTGCACGCAAAAAGATGAAGGTAGAATATCGCAACCGCGTTAATGTATTCCCCCATAGAAGACAATAGAACAAGAAAAGAGGAAAAAATACACCCTAGTCGCCTGCAAACCCGATTACATTTTCTCAAGTGCACTAACCCGACATGAAAATATGAATATTTCACATTTGAATGTTCTTAACATAGCAGAATATGTTCTATTTATTAATCAATACATATTTCTAATGATAAATAAATATTTATTTATAAATACTTAGAACATATTCCACTAAAGTGAAGAACATTGGAATGTGAAATATTTACAGTAAATAGTAAATACATAGTTAAACACTTTATTAAATATAAATATTGCATAAATATTTTCCATGTTTTCATCTACTTGACTGCAAAGGGCTCCAATGCACATTATGTATTTATGTGTTTATATATATATATATATATATATATATATATATATGTTGGTAAATACATAAACATTAAATTACATAAATACATGTACACACATATATACATATACAGTATATATATATATATATATATATATATATATACATACATATGCATATTTAGACATGTAGATTTATGTATCTCTGCGTTAAAGTCCATTGTAGCCTTTTTTTCTAACACCTGAGACCTCTTTGAGCCCTTAAAACTTTGTTTGTGCAATATTTCTTATTAAGAATTTTTATCAGACACTGTTATTATGCTTGTTACTTTACTTTTAAACGTGATTTTGAAGTATTTTTTCCTACTTTTTTGTCTCACTCAAAAGTTTACCAGAGCTCTGAAGACGTACTAACCCAACGAGCATAAATCACAATTCTACTCATGCATTCTCATTTACTTTAAACCTGTAATATCCATGCTCCATCCAATGCGTGCAAACTGCCACGATAAACCCAATATCATTCATACAAAACAGTTAGTGCACCACTCTTAATCTAGCCCATACTCTGTCCTTTTCAATATGAAAGAAACCACCTTGACATCAATAAAACATACTAGGAACTTATATATGTCCAGCTGCTTTGAAACAAAAATGTTTCATGTGTATTGAAAGTTAGCCACTGTTTACAGAGAATTTTGATGGATGACGTGTGTATGTGTAATCAAAAGCTGGTAACTGACTGCGCTCACAGCCTTGACTGGGTGTACATCCCATGACCTGGGCGGCACTCTTAAACAAGCTAGCAGCACATCCCCTGGATACAGACAGCTATCTCGAAACAGCTGTCTCAAAGCTCCACTAGGGAGCAAGTGAAAACACAGCAAAATAGATTCGCTTTTAATCACTCCTGTTACAAAATGATATAAATGCTTTAAAAAAAACCCAACATAAAACAGAGAAATTTGTCCATACACCTTGCCAACGCCCTGCCAGAGTTAGTTTCAGGATTGTTGACATGGCTTGAGAACTATAAGACAATAGTGCTTGCAACAATGTTTTTAACAGTATGCTCTCATGGAAAGCAGCTAACTTTCAACAAAGGTTATGAAGAAAAAAAGGTCAATTTGATAATCTAAAGCTTCCATCAACTGAGACTTTGCCATAATTTATTTATTATTTATAACCATTGTTTGGATAACTATCATACTATCAGACCTTGAGTTGTTTACGTGGGTATTCTAAGAAGAGGGTGAGAGTTAGTGTTGTCGGTCTCCTAAGGCTCTACTGCTGGTTCAGAGTTCAGGAAGAATTATAAACTAAACTGTATGCTGGTGCAGAAGCAGGATGCACTAAGCATGCAGTATATTGCCTTGATATTGCTTAATGTAATTATATTCTGTGTTACCTGTGTTGAAGATAGCGCTATAATTTCAACAGTGTGTTTCTGCAGCAGCAATTGCGCTAAAAGTTGTACAGGACATTTTAAAAGGCCTGAGAATGCAGAATTTGGTGCTTGGTTACTCAGTAATGAAGTTCCTGTCGATTCTGTTTAACTTCTGGCTTACCGTTATGACCTAAGGCTGTTGGATTCTGCATAATGCCTCCCCCATTACTTTGTCACCTGTCTTGGACTTACTACCTGTCTTGCTGACCCCTGCAACAGTATTCTGTCTGCTACTCTTGTAATGACATATGGTTTCTGCTGACCTTCCTGGTTCTAGAACTGGCCTTATTTGCAGAAAACTCTCCTGCACTATCTCCTAATTCTGACACTTGGTTCCAGTCTTTTTACATATCTGCAGTGGTTCCAGTTATTAAGTAAGATAACTCTCAGTCATCCTTAAACATATAGGGCTAGACAGGGCCGCCACTAGAAATTTTGGGGGCCCTGACTCAACCATTGATCAGCCCCCCCCCCCCTCCTTTGACATGTGCAATTTTTGACCAAGTGACTAAAACGTATATGAACTTTATTCTTAATTGTCTATTTAAACTTGGAAATGTTGTAAAGGTAGTAACATACACACACACAGACACACTCATACACTGAAACACACAAACACACTCACACATAAGGATTCACATATAGACACTCTAGCAGACACACAAAGAAACACACTCAGACACAGAAACCCAAACAGACACTTAGCACTTGTTTACATTGACCTGACAAGTAATGAGGTAGACTAAAGTTTTGTGAAAAAAGGAGATTTAGAAAACAAAATATGGAGTTCTGATTATCTTTTTGTAAAGGAAGATGACAACTAAATTATGACAACAGCATGCAGTGGCTTAAAGGAAGGGCCCTGAACTGCCTAAACAATAATTTAAAGGTTAAATGGTGGAGTGGTGACTTCCGAAAAGGTCTTGTTAGTCTCAAAGTCTGTAGAAAGATGTGAATAATCAGTAGTAAGGTCAAAATGTCCTAAAAAAGAACAGACAATGGACACACACACACAAACTCAAACTTGCACATGCACCCAAGGAAACACCGACAGAGACAGCCTCAGAAAACACACAAAGACATATACACACATACACACACAGAGACACCCACAGAAAACACACAAAGACATATACGCACACACACAGAGAGACAACCACATGAAAAACACAGAAAGACATACATACACACACCCTCACTGAGACATCCACAGAAAACACAGACATACATACATACACACAAACACCCTCACAGAAACACCCATAGAAAAAGCTCAAAGACATATGCACACACCTTCACAGACATCCACAGAAAATGCACAAAGACATACACACCCACCCTCACAGAGAGACCCACAGATAAAAAATACATACACATAGAGACACAAACCAAAGCACAAAGACATACACATACACCCACAGAAACACTCACAGGAGGAAATATTTATGCACCTTGCATCCCCTAAATCAACAGTGTGTGACATGCATGATAAAAAAATGCAGAAATTAAGAGATCACTTTTTAAAGAATCATATTTTAAATGTGCAAACAAAAATAATTCTGTGAATTCAAAATTGTACATTAATGATCTGGGTAGATTGCTAGATGAAGAAAAGTACCTTTAAAAGGTTGACATGTGTTTGTTCATTTTTTTCCCATTTTCCCCAACCAAGAGCACCACTTCAAATATAGTGTACAAATTTTCACATCTGTCAGCTGTACTTATGGATTTTGAAAATGCTGTACTCTATATGGTCTTGGTGGGACCATAAGCTGTGATACTCATACCATTAGATCTGGTTAAATGCAGGATTTAGGCTTGTTGGTATGTATTTCAAAACTAAGTCAGCTGTAATGTAAACTGAACAGTTTTAAGTTAACCTGTCTCATTTCAAACACTGATCAATCTTAGTCTGAGAGTATAAAATTTTATGCAGATGTAAAAATCTTAGATAAAATGCCTCCTTGCATCTGGAAAGTCCTTGCATAAAGGGGCAGTAAACTGGAATGTAATATATATATATATATATATATATATATATATATATATATATATATATATAAAATGCATATCTGCCAAAAGTGCATCTACCATTTGTGTATTGAGGAGGAAACATTTCTGCATGGTTTTAAATATAGAATTTCTACAGCATTGTCAAATAATCATAAATACACTGCTGCTAAAAAAAAATGTTTTTATGGACCCCTGGCCCCACCATACAACTACTAACACACTGAAGTTACAATTCAAAATTGCACAAAGAAATAAAAAACATTTGCTAAGTAAGTCCTACCTCCTCTTCAAATGAAAGTGATCTGCCGTCTGACTCAGGCACACACTGTACAAAGTGCAAAGTCTGTCTCACACTGAGCATAGTGGTTTAGTGCACACTAAGAAATCCTCTCAAATGCTAATACTTTACTACTTGTAATAACATTTCCCATAATCAATTAGCACTCTGCTGTAGTACCCACTGGTGGCTGCCAAAATTTTAAAAATTTTTTTTTTTTAGTTCTTGCCTCATGGGGCCCCCCTGGCTCATTGGGCCCCTGACAGGAGTCACCCCTGTCACCCCCTGATGGCGGCCCGGCTAGATAACAAGTGGAGCGCTATTTAGCTCTTTAGCTTGAGGGCTAACACCTCCAGAAGTAAAGATTTTGTGTGCACAGGTTAGCGCTTGTATTACAAGTTGAAAGTAAAGCTTTTGCCCTCAAGCAAAACTCTCCATGCACTAACTAAAGGACTTTGGAAATCGTGACCTTGCTAACTTATTCTCCCCATAGACTTCAATGAAGAGCACAGAAGAAGAAGAAAAACATATTAAACTCACAGCTCTTATACCCAACAGGAGTTATTACTATTTCACATTCCAATGTCCTTCACATACAGATAAAGGTTATTTTTATTTTAAATAGATATTTCTATATATACATATAGCTATGTATACCAATACCTGTATATATATTCATATAGATAAATAGGTATAAATATATATATATATATATATATTTTACATTGACATTATATATACCGTATATATATATATATATATATATATATATATATATATATATATATATATATATATACAGAAATATTTATTTAAAAATAAAATTATCTTCTATGTGAAGATCATTTGAATGTAAAATATGCTTAAAGCGTTTCGGGTTTCGCATTGTAGGTCTTACGAGATGTCAGGTTGGCGCACATGAAGAATTAGTTATCTTAAGGCATGTTATGTAAATTTTAAACATAAAATATCGAAAAAATATTAATAATAATTATTATTATAGTAACTAAACTTAGCATTTTACATTAATTATTAACATTTTTCAATATTTTATATTTAAGAAATACATAATGCACCTTAATATACCTCATGTCAAGTTAGCGCACACTAGTGAGGCATTATGCTGCGTTATATAGTTGATCACAAGACTGGGCAAGTAGCCCTGTTTATAAATCTGGGCCAGATTAATATACGCCTGTCAGGTTTAGGTGCGCAAAACTCGACAGGAGTACACTAACACTTCATGTGGGCCAGATTAGTATACGCCTGTCAGGTTTAGGTGCGCAAAACTCGACAGGAGTACACTAACACTTCATGTCAATTCTTCATGTGCGCCAACCTGACATGAAGTGTTAGTGTACTCCTGTCGAGTTTTGCGCACCTAAACCTGACAGGCGTATACTAATCTGGCCCAGATTTATAAACAGGGCTACTTGCCCAGTCTTGTGATCAACTATATAACGCAGCATAATGCCTCACTAGTGTGCGCTAACTTTCCCTTAAAAATGTCACCTCTTTAAGCCACATTATGAGAGCATGGGTGTATCAAAATATCACTGGGCCCCAGAGCAAAGCCTGCATCTAAGCCTCCCCCATTTCATATGAGCCACATAGAAGCAAGAGGGGCTGTTGTGAGTTGCCCTTCTCTCTTGGTTAGCCTGGACCATTTGTGTAGGTTTCCTGTGCAAATAGGGGCCAGGTTTTTCTGTAACTAACTACCACACTGTGTTGGCCACTTTGGGAACTCTGCCACCATCCTTTTAAAGGCAAATTCATAAACCTTCCTTACACACACCTAGATTACAAGTTTTGTGCTATAGAGGGTGCAAAACGAACGCAACAAAAGTTGTGTTATTTAACCCTCCATAGCGCTGCCATTACAAGTTTATAAAATAAATAAATCATGGGTGTTTTTTTATTTGGGGGCTTTTTTATTTTTATAGGGCTATTAGATTAGTTGTAATTGTTTTTATTTTGCATAATTTCGTTTGCTATTTTTTGTAATTTAGTGTTAGTTATTTTGTGTAATTTAGTATTTTTTATTTTTTGTCATTTTAAATCATTTATTTTTTAGTAGTGTTAGTATTTTTTTTCATGTATAATTAAGTTTAAGTGGTAGTTATTTTAATTTTAGTATAATAGTTGTTAGGTTAATTTATAGTTTAAACTTAGTTTTTTTTATTTCACAGGTAAGTTTTTATTTATTTTAAGATAGGATATTGTAATTTTAATTTAAAGTTAGGGGGTTGTTAGGTTTAGGGGTAAATAGTTTAATTTAGTTTTTAGCTATGTGAGGGCTGGCAGTTTTGGGGTTAATAGGTTTATTTAGTGTCGGTGATGTGGGAGGCCAGAGGTTTAGGGGTTAATAACTTTATTTAGTGGTGGCGATGTTGGGAAGTTGCAGAATAGGGGTTAATAGCTTTACTATAGTGGTGGCAATGTTGTGGTTCAGGTGAATAGGGGTTAATAACTTTATTATAGTGGTGACGATGTCGGGGAGCTGCAGAATAGGGGTTAATAACTTTTATTAGTGGTGGCGATGTCGGGAGAGGCAGATTAGGGGTTAATAACTTTATTATAGTGTTAGTGATGTGGCAGGGTGGTGGTTTAGGGGTTAATAGGTAGTTTATGGGTGTTAGTATACTTTGTAACACTTTAGTTATGAGTTTTTTATAACAGTTTTGTTGCGCAAAACTCATAACTACTGGTCTCAGATAGTGGAACGGATTGTGTCGGTATAGGCTGGAATGCAAGTATTTTAGCCTCACCGCACAACCTGTAATACCGGGCGCTATGGAAATCCCACGCATAAAACGCCATTTTTTTGAGTGCGGGATTGACGTTGCGTTACAGGCTAAAATGCTTGCGGTATAGCTATACTGACACGACTCCCAATTAAAACCAATACTGATTGCTGGGCCAGATGGGCCACCAAGAGGTCTGGAACCAGTTTCAATTGAGATCTCTGAGCATATTCTGTACATACGCCCTTGAATTTTAGAATAATTTGGTTTCAGTAATCAAGCGCCCATCATAAGTGCTTGCCAGTTGTTGGTTGCAGTAAATAAGATATATTAAAGGGGCATGAATCACTGTGACATTGCAATATAAAATGTTTACTTATGCATGGCAAAACAATTGATTATTTACTTTACAGTATTTGCTTTTACTGTAAAAAAAAAAAAAAAATGGTGAGTCCATGGCTTTAGTAATTTCTGTTGGGAATATCACTCCTGGCCAGCAGGAGGAAGCAAAGAGCACCACAGTTAAACTGCTAAGTATCACTCCCTTACCCACAACCCCCAGTCATTCGACCGAAGGGAAATGGAGAAAAGGAGTAACACAAGGTGTAGAGGTGCCTGAGGTTATAGTCAAAAGAACAACTGTCTTAAAATAAAGGGGCTGTGGACTCACCATCTGGTAAGCATAAATTTTGTTTTTCTTTCCTAAGATATGGTGAGTCCATGGCTTGAGTAATTACTGTTGGGAACCAATACCCAAGCTAGAGGACACAGATAAATAGGGAGGGACAAGACAGGCAGTCCTAAACAGAAGGCACCACCGCTTGAAGAACCTTTCTCCCAAAAGAAGCCTCAGGCTAAAGGCAAAAGTATCAAATTTGGAAAAAGTATGTAGAGAAGACCAAGTTGCAGCATTGCAAATTTGTTCCACAGAAGCCTCATTTTTGAAAGCCCAAGAAGAGGAAACAGCTCTTGTGGAATGATGAGCCGTAATTCTCTCAGGAGGCTGCTGTCCAGCAGTCTCATAAGCCAAATGAATTATACTTTGTAACCAAAAAGAAAGAGTAGTAGCAGTAGCTTTCTGACCTTTACATTTCCCAGAGAAACAGACAAAGAGGGCAGAGGACTAGTGAAAATCCTTAGTCGCCTGCAAGTAGAATTTAAGAGCACGTATAACATCCAAATTGTGTAACAAACATTCTTTGGAAGAAGAAGAAGGATTAGGACATAGAGAGGGAACAACAATTTCCTGATTTATATTTCTATTAGAAACAACCTTATGAAGGAAACCTAACTTAGTACGAAGAACCGCCTTATGGGCATGAAAAATAAGATAAGGGAAATCACACTGCAGAGCTGAGAGTTCCGAGACTCTTTGAGCAGAAGAGATAGCAATAAGAAAAAAAACCTTCAAAGATAACAACTTAATGTCTATGGAATGCAACGGCTCAAATGAAGCCAGCTGTAAAACTTTAAGAACAAGGTTAAGGCTCCAAGGAGGAGCAACAAACTTAAAGACAGACCTGATTTTGACCAAGGCCTTGCAAAAAGATTGCACATCTGGCATATCCGCCAAACGTTTATGTAGTAACACTGATGAAGGAGAAATCTGACCCTTCAGGATAATCTCTTCTCCAGGCCTTCCTGAAGAAAAGATAGAATTCTAGGAATTCTAATTCTACTCCAAGAGTAGCCCTTGGATTCACACCAATAAAGATATTTACACCATAATTTATGGTAAATCTTTCTAGTAACACGCTTGCAAGCCTGAATCATGGTCTCAATGACCGACTCAGAAAAAACATGCTTAGACAGAATTAAGCGTTCAATCTCCAAGCAGTCAGCTTCAGAGAAACGAGATTTGGATGAAGGAAGGGACCCTGAATCAGGAGGTCCTTCCTCAGAGGTAGTCTCCAAGGTGGGAGAGATGACATCTCCACTAGGTCTGCAAACCAGATCCTGTGAGGCCACGCAGGGGCTATTAGAATCACCAAAGCCCTCTCCTGTTTGATACGAGCAATGACTCGTGGAAGGAGAGCAAACGGAGGAAACAGGTATGCCAACCTGAAAACCCAAGGAACCGCCAGAGCATCTATCAGAACGGCCTGTGAATCTCTTGACCTTGAACCGTACCTTGGAAGCTTGGCGTTCTGACTGGACTCTATCATATCTAACTCCGGCATCCCCCATTTGAGGACTAAGCTGGAAAACACCTCCATATGGAGTTCTCACTCCCCAGGATGAAAAGTCTGTCTGCTCAGAAAATCTGCTTCCCAGTTGTCTACTCCTGGAATGTGGATATGGATGCAGATAGACAGCAATTGTGGGTCTCTGCCCACTGAAGAATCCGAGATACCTCCTTTATGGCTAAGGAACTCTGAGTTCCTCCCTGGTGATTGATGTAAGCCACAGAGTTTATGTTGTCTGACTGGAACCTGATAAACGGGGCTGAGGACAACTGAGGTCAAGCCAATAGAGCATTGTAAATCACCATCAACTCCAAGACGTTGATCGGAAGAGCAGACTCCTCCCGAGTCCAAAGGCCCTGAGCTTTTAACAAGTTCCAGACTGCTCCCTAGCCCAGCAGGCTGGCGTCCGTGGTCACAATCACCCAGGATGGTCTCCGAAAGCATGTGCCCTGAGACAGATGTTCCTGAGAAATCCACCATGGGAGAGAATCCCTTGATGACTGATCTAACTCTATTCTCTGAGATAGATCTGCATGGTCGCCATTCCATTGTCTGAGCATGCACAACTGGAGAGCTCTCAAATGGAATCGAGCAACAGGAATGATGTCCATGGAAGCCACCATCAGACCGATTACCTCCATACATTGAGCCATTGAAGGATGAGCAGTAGCCTGAAGAGAGAGGCAAGAGGAAATTATTTTGTTTTTCCTGACCTCTGTTAGAAAAATCTTTATCAATAGACAATCTATTGTGGTCCCTGAGAACACTACTGTTGTAGCAGGGGAAAGGGAGCTTTTATCCAGATTCACATTCCATCTGTGGGAACGAAGACAACAATATCTCTGTGTGAGATTTTGTTTGTTGAAAAGATGGCGCCTGAACCTATATGTTGTCCAGGTAGGGTGCCACAGCAATTCCATGAGAACAGATCACTGCCAAAAGAGCCCCCAGAACCTTTGAAAAATTCTGGGAGCTGTGGCTAGACCAAATGGAAGGGCCACAAACTGGAAATGTTTGTCCAAAAGGCAAATCTCAGGAATCTGTGATGGCCCCGTGAATAGGAACATGTAGATAAGCATCCTTTAGGTCTATGGTTGTCATGAACTGACTCTCTTGTACTAAAGGAAGAATGGAGCGTATAGTCTCCATCTTGCAGGATGGAACTTTGAGAAACTTGTTTAAACACTTCAAGTCTAGAATGGGACGGAAAGTTCCCTCTTTTTTGGGAACCACAAATAGGTTGGAGTAGAACCTGAGACCCTGTTCCTGCACTGGAACTGGAACTATCACTGCCAGGGAGGAAAGATGTTGTATACATACAAGGACACCTCTCTCTTTATCTAGTATGCAGATAATCTTCAGAGATGGAATCTGACTCTGGGAGGAAAAGTCTTGAATTCCAATTTGTAACCCTGGGATACTATGTCCACAGTCCAGGGATCTGGAACATCTCATATCCAGGCTTGAGAGAACTGAGAAAGTCTGCCCCCCACCTGATCCAATCCCAGATCGGGGGGAAACCCTTCATGCTTATATGGAATCAGCTGCAGGTTTCTTTGATTGTTTCACCTTGTTCCAAGACTGATTGGGTTCCCAAGAAGACTTGGATTGTTCCTGCTTAGAGAAAGAAGGGGAAGGCATTCCTCTGAAGTTACTAAAGGAACGAAAATTACTCTGACATCCTTTAGGCCTATTCTTCTTATATTGAGGTAGAAAAGGTCCTTTTCCACCCTTAATATCAGAGATAATTTCTGCCAAACCCAGGTCCAAACAAGGTTTTTCCCTTGTAAGGAATTGCCAGAAGCTTGACTTTAGAGGAAACGTCCGCAGACCAGGATTTCAACCATAATGCACTGCGGGCTAGGCCCGGGAAACTAGAAGTTTTAGCTCCTAGTCTAACAACTTGTAAAATGAAGGAAAAGGAAAAGGGGTGCCTCATAGTGTATTTCATACCACTAATGTGTAGGATTAAAAGTAAAAGGCTCACCAGAACAAGTTGCACCGTACTATGACCGGTGCTCGAGAGCAGGCTAGAACTTTTCAGCGGCTAGTATGCTGACGGGTGATGACAAGCTGCGGTCCGGGAGAGACTCCAGCAGTACTTGATCCACCAACGGACGAAATGAAGAAATAATCAGCACGATTGGAATCAATACTGAACCAGGTCAGTATAAAAACAACTTCCAGAAGAAAAGTTTAAAAACAACTCTTTATTTCCTTGTAACGCGTTTTTTAAACAAATTCTCTGGTTGTTTTATCAGGCAATAAAAAAGCTTAAGAGCTTTAATCCTATCTTAAATTCCATCCAAAGAAGTCTCTACTTGAAGAGCTCATGAGCAGCAGAGAACCTAGGTTCTAGCTGTTTATTGCTGGCTGCATATTGATTGTTATTGGCTCACCCATAAGTTCAGTTAGAAACCATTAGTGCATTGCTGCTCCTTCAAAAAATGATACCAAGAGAATGAAACAAATTAGATAATAGAAGTAAATTAGAAAGTTGTTTAAAATTGTATTCTCTATCTGAATCATGAAATAATTGATTTGGGTTTCATGTCCCTTTAAATCGGAAGGATACCACCTCAGTCTCAGAAGAAGGAATTATACTGTCCGAATCTGAGATTTCACCCTCAGAAAGTCCCGATGTAGCTTCCTCATCAGACTTATGAAAAAGGGCAACTTGGGAAGCAGAACTGAGGACAGGCACCTTACTTTCTGAATTTCTAGATTTCCTCTTGCATTTTTTCTGTAATCTGGGAATGGCAGCTAATGCCGCAGATACCGCTGAAGATACTTGAGCAGCAATTTATGCTTTTAAATAAACTTCACTAGGAGTTATAGAGGAACCACAGGGCACTGCATGTGATGCCATTGAGGCTTGGGATGTAGCAGGAGAAAGCTGAGTTATTATTTTAACAGCATCATCCTGAAAGACATTAGGCTCAAAAATGTTACCTTTATTTTGCAAGGTTTTCTTGACACATGAAGAACAAAATTGCATAGGAGCTGCAATATGTGCATCTAAACATAATAAGCATGAATTTGTGAGAGCAGGCTCTTGCTCCATATCAGACATGTTGTGAAACAGTAAATAAACTTGTACAGATAAGGTTCAAAGATTTTAATATTCAATTAAAATAAGCCAAGGAAAAAATACTCTTTAAATTCTATCACAAATTAGGATCGATTACCAGCTAAAATTATGTGAGAAAAGTTTTAAAAAAACTTTTAATAAACATCAAATAAACTTCTAAAATATCGCTCGGGCAACCCCACACCTCAATTACTGAGGTGTCTTACAACAACGTTTTACTCAGAAACGTTATGAAGAAAAGCCGGTCATGTGACCCAACTGCCAAGCTCAAATTACTGCTGCTACACAGAGAAGCACTAGCTTCCTGGTACAAGAAATAACCATTTTTTTCAAACCTGACAGTTTTAAATGTTGCATCGTTTTATTTTAAAGCAAAGGGGAAATGAATAAGCTGCTGAAATAGACAATTCAGCCTTACTTTCAATTTAAACTTGTATTGTTTTATCAAGTAAATATGTGTCAGAAAATAAAGCCTAATAAAAACATTTTACCCTTTCTTTTTAAAGAGTTAGTGTTAGTATCACACATGCTACAGTGCCTGCTTCATGCCCCAGTATAACCCATACAACAGGATTATCTATGTCCCAATAAAAAAACAGTGTCTTTTAATTTGTTAAGTGCATGGTCTCCCCAACTGGAAGAAAAAGCACTTACCTGCTCTGCTGTCCGGCATATAGGCAGCTACAAGGTATGAGAAGACACAGTTCTTCACAGAGACCTTTGAAAAAGAAAGAACAGAGTAGCCAACTCTGGCTTTCTAAACTAGGGCAGCAAGTAAGTACCTCTTTACAAGTTCCTAACTGCTTTAAAGCCACCACTACCCGACTGCAAGGAATTACGTGGAATACGGCTATACCCCAAAACTTGCTTGTAGATTAAATCAAAAATTTTCTTCAGACACCTAAACTTCACCTCCTCCATGCACCGAAGACAAAGAGAATGACTGGGGGTTGTGGGTAAGGGAGTGATACTTAGCAGTTTAACTGTGGTGCTATTTGCCTCCTCCTGCTGGCTAGGAGTGATATTCCCAACAGTAATTACTCAAGCCGTGGACTCACCATATCTTAGGAAAGAAATACCTTGTTTTTGTGTAAAATAGTTCATATGCAACACACACCCTATAAAAGGATTAAAAAAGCTAATTCTGTAATCTATGTTTCCTTTAATGCAGAAAATAGTCTAAACCAGCTGCATAATAGTGACTGTTTAGGGCAGTGGGCAAATGTGCTGTATTTACACCCTTTACTAGCCACAATTAAGGGAGGTAAGATAAACATATTATCAAGAGTTTTCCAGTAGTTTTGCAAATAACTCACAAGACAGTAAACATCTTAAGATTTACATGTAGTTATATGTAGTAAGACATATTTGCAATTTAGTGTTATTCTTTATCTTGCCCCCTTGTTGTGTAATTTAACTTTGAAAATTGGGGAGATTGTAATATTCAGAACTGGAAATGCACCCTGCAGACTTTTAAAAGCTAAACCTGCTACACATTTGTCCCTCGTTAACCTCAGCAGGGAGTTTCTGTTAATAAACTGCAAAACAATAACATTTTTTACATGACAGTGGGTAGCTTGTCTATTCCAATAATAAGTCCAGGGGGTCGATCCGATAAAAATCGTCGCCCGCAAAAGCTGAAGTTACGCGCGTATATTTCTGCCGTCGCCCGTAGTTTTTTGGGCCATAGGCAGGTATACCAAACCCGCGCAGTTTGGTATCCAATATACAGCGTAAGGACTTACGTGGCGAAAATGGAGAAATCTTACTGCATTTTCACCTCGCCACAAAAAGCAGCCGTAAGAAGCCTTACGCTAACTATTGGAGCCCCGTAACTCCCTAAACTGGCTGCTAAATAACACCTAACGCATGCGCAATGTCTATCTCCCTGTCAACCGCGATCTGCTAAATAAAACCGAACACCTAACGCATGCGCAATGTCTATCTCCCTGTCAACCGAGATCCCCCGCCACAATCCCTAATAAAGTATTTAACCCCTAAACCGCCGCCATCTACATAAACTAACCCCCTACTGTGAGCCCCTAAAACCGCCACCATCTAACTGATCTATCCCCTAATGTGAACCCCTAAAACCGCCGCCATCTATATTAAAATTATTAACCCCTAATTTAATCTACCTACCCCGTCGCCAGCTATATTATCTATATTAACCCTAAGTATATTATAGTTAATATAGTTATTACATTATATATATTAACTATATTAACCCTAATTATATTAGAGTTAATATAGTTAATATAGTTACTATAGTATTTATATAAACTATATTAACTCTATCTAACCCTAACACCCCTAACTAAATTCTTATTAAATAAATCTAATTCATATTATAAACTAAAATATTCCTATTTAAATCTAAATACTTACCTATAAAATAAACTCTAAGATAGCTACAATGTAATTAATAATTACATTGTAGCTATGTTAGGGTTTACATTTATTTTACAGGTAAATTGTTAATTATTTTAACTAGGTATAATAGCTATTAAATAGTTATTAACTATTTAATAGCTACTTAGTTAAAATAATTACCCAATTACCTGTAAAATAAATCCTAACCTAAGTTACAAATACACCTACACTATCAATAAATGAAAGAAACTACAAATATCTATCAAGTTCAACCAATCAGCCAATCGTATTGAACTTGAATCTGATTGGCTGATTCAATCAGCCAATCAGATTTTTCTAGCTTAATTCCGATTGGCTGATAGAATCCTATCAGCCAATCGGAATTCGACGGACGCCATCTTGGATGACGTTACTTTAAAGGAACCTCATTCGTCGGGAAATCGTCGTGCCGGATGGATGCTCTGCGGCGGAGGAGCGAAGGAAGAAGATTGAAGATGCCGATTTCAGGCAAAAGAGCAGTTTTCTTTGGGGCATGCCCCCACAAAAGGCCCTTTTAAGGGCTGGTAAGGTAAAAGAGCTTTGAACTTTTTTTAATTTAGAATAGAAATATAAACCCTAACATAGCTATAATGTAATTATTAATTATATTGTAGCTATCTTAGGGTTTATTTTATAGGTAAGTATTTAGATTTAAATAGGAATATTTTAATTAATAATATTAATATTAGATTTATTTTAATAAGAGTTTAGTTAGGGATGTTAGAGTTAGATAGGGTTGTTATACTTAATATATATATATATATTATAATAACGATATTAACTATATTAACCCTAATATAATTAGGGTTAATATAGTTAATATATATAATATAATAATTATATTAACTATATTAACCCTAATATAATTAGGGTTAATATAGTTAATATAGCTGGCGGCGGTGTAGGGGGATTAGATTAGGGGTTAATAATTTTAAAATAGATAGAGGCGGGGTAGGGGCTCACTTTAGGGGGTAGGTAAGGTAGATGGCAGCTGTGTTAGGGGCTCACTTTAGGGGGTTATAGATTTAATATAGCTGGCGGCGGTTTAGGGGTTAATAACTTTATTAGGTTGCGGCGGGGTTTGGGAGCGGCGGTTTAGGGGTTAATACATATTTTATTGTTAGGATAGTGAGGGGGGATAGCGGATAGAGGGTTAGATGTGTCGCGCTATGTTAGGGAGGCGTGTTAGACAGTGCGGGTGATTTAGACTTTAGTCAGGTTTTGTAGGCGCCGGCAGTTTCTAACGTGCCGTAAGTCACTGGCGACACCAGAAATTTGTACTTGCGCAGATTTCTGGACATCGCTGGTTTATCCGACTTACGGCACGTTAGCATCTGACGGCGCAGTATATGGGATAGCTCGAGTTGCGAGCTGAAACTGCGGGCGACGCGGGTTCCC